>NC_142773.1:41495783-41663283 GCF_988280905.1 Pimephales promelas
ACACACACAGACACAGGCTCAGACGTCTGTCCTCTCGGAGTCCGGGACGGGTCTCTCCTGCTGGGCCCTTCGCTCGGGACAATGACCACTGGACCTGAATGAGATCAGACTTCACACACACACACACACACACAATGAATCTTCCCTGCAGAGGCTTTGAGTCCAACAACAACAACATCACAACACAATGGACTCAATACTCTCTCGGTCTCTTTCAACCTTCTGTCTCTCTCCTTTTCCTTTCTTTTCCAGCTTTCTCTATAGGTATAATATATAATTCATTTACATTTGCAATTGTATCGTTTTTTATTATTTATATATAATACAATTCTTGTTTTATATTATTTATGTTTAATATAATATTATTATTTATATAATTGTTTATTTTAATTATTCACTACTCTATATTTAATTGCAAAAATTAATTGCGATTAATCGCATCCAAAATAAAAGTCTGTGTTTACATAATATATGTTGTGTGCTGTGTATAATTATTTTGTATATATAAATACACACACATGCATGTATATATTTAAGAAAATGTGTTATTTATATATAAAATATTTGTATTTATATAATATATATATATATATATATATACAGAATTTAAGCGCAAATAATTCTTAAATATATACATGCATGCATAGGTATTTATATATACAAATAATTATATACAGCACACACAAATATATTATGTAAACACAGACTTTTATTTTGGATGCGATTAATCGCAATTAATTTTTGCACAGCCCTAATAATTATATACATTTTTATATTATAAAAATAATATACATATGTACATACAATCTTGTTTTTTATATAGGCATTCATAATCAAAGCACAATTTATTTTACTGTAACTATTACTGTTTCTGCTGGATATCAGGCTAATGAGGACTGCAGTTGTTATACAATAATGAAGGATAGAGAGGGAGAGAGAGAGAGAGAGAGATAGAATGATAGAGAGAGATAGAGAGTGATATATATATATATATATATATATATATATACAGTATATATATATTAGGGCTGTGCAAAAAAAAGAGAGAGAGATAGAATGATAGAGTGAGATAGAGAGTGATATATTAGGGCTGTGCAAAAATTAATTGCGATTAATCGCATCCAAAATAAAAGTCTGTGTTTACATAAAATATTTGTGTGTGCTGTATATAATTAATTTGTATATATAAATACACACACATGCACGTATATATTTAAGAAAATGTGTTATTCATATATAAAATATTTATATTTATATAATATAGATTATGTTTTTATAAATATATACAGAATTTAAGCTCAAATAATTCTTAAATATATACATGCATGCATAGGTATTTATATATACAAATAATTATATACAGCACACACAAATATATTATGTAAACACAGACTTTTATTTTGGATGCGATTAATCGCAATTAACTTTTGCACAGCCCTAATATATATATATATATATATATATATATATATATATATATATATCTCATACATTTGTTTACTGATTCATTTACTGATTATTTGTTCATTGCCTATGTAATGGCCAATGCTTTGGCAATACTATATAAGTCATGCCAATAAAGCTCATTTGAATTTGAGTGATATATACAGAGAGAGAGAAACACAGACACAGAGAGAGAAAGTGATAGAGATAGGATGAGCATTTAGGACTCTGCAACAAGATAATCCTGATAGTCCAGCTGATATGTGTGTGTTTCTGGGCATGGGTCAGTGTTTAGTGGATCACAGCTGTGTGTCAGAGAGAGTGCGTGTGAGTGTGTGTGTGTAAGCAAACACAAACGGATGAAGTAAACCAATATTTAAGCAGATTAAACACAATCAAATTAAGTTCAAGCAAAATGGCAGTCGACTCGCACTATATGCCACCGTCTGGATGTAAGAATTTTTTACTTAACATAAATGGTTTGTGTTTAGACAACACGTTAGGATTTTGTACTGTTAAATTGAGACATAATTACATGCACCTTAATAGGGAAAAAAAAAACACTTCAAGTCAAAAAACACAATTATTATAAGGAAGCCAAATATATTATGTAAAGGGCACAAACATTTGAGTGTTGCAAAGTTATTAATTTAGTATAATTGTCTCTAATTAGGGCTGTCAAACGATTAATCGCGATTAATCGCACCCAAAATAAAAGTTTGTGTTTACATAATATGTGTGGGTGCACTGTGTGCAATTATTTTATATATATATAAATACACACACATGCTTGTATATATTTAAGAAATATTTTCATGTATATGCTGTATATAGATTTATATATAATTTATATTATATATAAATATAAATATTTTATATATGAATAATATTTTTTTTCTTAAATATACATGTGTGTGTATTTATATATATACAAAATAATTACACACAGTGCACCCACACATATTATGTAAACACAAACTTTTATTTTGGGTGTGATTACTCGCGATTAATCGTTTGACAGCCCTACTCATAATACATGTTATATGCATTAATCTTTGTTGAAGTTAGTAAAAACACAGCTGTTCAATTGTTTGACAAGGTAATGTATTAAATTAAATTATTAGATTAACATTAACTGAGATTAATACATGCTTTAGAAGCATTAATGTTAACAGATGGAGCCTCATTGTAAAGTGGTACAGAACTTGCTTGTATCCCGGTGTGTGTGTAAGGTGTCGCACACACACAGATGTTAATCTCAGGACTGGCGCCTCAGTTTCCGGCGGGTTTGGACATTGACCGTCTGCGTGACGTGAGCGGCGGCGTCTTCTACACATAATGACTGAGACTGATCCATCGGACTCTCATGCCGTAACACTTAACGCGGATGTGACGGATCGACGTCCGCTTCCCACCTGAGCCCTCAATAACCAAACACAGGTGTGTGTGTGAGCGCCTGAACACGTACTGTCGACTTTATCTCTGTAAGACAAACTGACCTTTGACCTGAGGAATCCTCCACTTAAAGGGATACATCACCTCTGGAAAGATGAATGTGTGTTTAAAATGGGTCGTTTATGTAAATGAAATGTGAATTTTGGACTGAGAAAAGCCAGAAAATGTATTTTTGGCTTATGTGGATGAAAGACAACAACTCCCAGAATGCACCCTAGGAGGCCACGCCTACCAGTAAAGGCGGGCATACACTGTGCGACGTTTGTGCGATTTCAGCAAGGTACCTACTCACACTGAACGAGTAAATCGCATGCGATGCAAAGGCAAAGTTCAGGATTTATGTGCTCACACTGTACGGTTCGATCGTCGAGCCGCGACTTCGCTGCTCACAATATCTGCGATAACCCCCTGGATTGCGCCTATTTACGTGTATGTATCAAGATATTGTCAAAACAAGCATCTGCTATCAGTATCAAGATGATTTAGCATTTTCAGTTTATGCATTTAATTATTATTAGTATTATTGTATTAGAATTATTAGGGGAGGCCTATAGGCTAATTTTATTATTAAATTGATCCGCTATTGTAATTAATTTGCCACGCAATATTTTCACAGCACATAACCAACGTGCTGTGAGGATAATAAAATATTACATAATCTTACTCCTCATTAAAAATTGTCTAAAACATGTAGGTCGATTACAATGAATTATAGGCATATAAAATAGCTATTAACAGTCTATAATATGTCCAAGCATTGCCATAATTAATCATCAATGAAAATTAAAAACAGGTTTATTTCAAAAACATTGTTTGAGAAATTAATAAAAGAGGCGTTACATCGCAGGCGGCTTGGAAGACGTGGGTAATATTATCCATTTTGTAACACGAACTGGAGGTAAGCAACAGTAATTTGTAGCTAGTTTGAACTACAGAACTTAAAGATCTCCCTCTTTTTGTTTTTATTTTAATTTTATTTTTGCTGCAGATGAAATGGTTAAACTTCTGTTTTCGCGCAGGTGCAGTGAGGGGAAAAAACACTGAGTATCGATTCGTAGCTTTGCTTCAACTGTGCGATATAGTCACGAGGAGCGACCAAAATCTCTGACATGCCAGAAATTCATCCGACCATCCGATTGTTGATCGTGAGAGGCTAATCGCCTCTCGTTTCGAAAAAGAGTCGAACGAGTCAGAATTTGGCTCAAAATCGGACGAAAATCGCACAGTGTATGTATGCCCGCCTTCACAGAGCGCAGTCCTTAAACAACAAGTCTAGACTCCGAGTGATGAGTCTGCCCGAAAATGTGTTTCGAGATCGCCAAAAATGTCCGGGACTCGCCTTTTTTGTAGTCTTAAGTTTGAACACATCTCAATATTCCTCATTTAAATAATTAATATGTCAATAATTAAATAATTCCCCTTAAAAAGGGGCGGGGTCTGGTTGAGTTGGTTAGTTAGGGGCGGGACATTTCCCAAACACACTGGAAGCGCTCGACCACTCAAAAAACACTGCTCCAGCCGACCAATCAGAGCACAGTGTGCTTTTCAGAAGGAGGGGCTTCATAGAGACAGGAAGTAAACAGAGCGTTACTGACAGACTGGGGAGAGAGGAGCCGCAACAATGGAGAATAATGTGTTTCAGTTCAAATCTACTGTATCATAATTGAAACATTAATTTTTTAAGGCCTCTAAATGATCACACGAGTAATTCTGTCGTCTGATTGATATTTCATACTTTTATAGCAAGTAAAAAGCCTTTTAGTGTAATTGTAAAAGCGTCCACCTTCAGCTCGTGTCTTTCTGCTGTGAAATCTGCGCTGATGTTCATAAAGTAAACGTGAGATTAATATTTCTATTGTTGGTAATATTTCAAGATGAACCCAGCTTAGGTTTACTTGATTATCCATATAATGTGAGTCTCAAATATGATCATCAGGCTTTTGAGGAAGGTTTATTTGTTCATCTCTCAGTCATCATTGTATTATATACAGATCATAAAACTAAGCATTTAAATATCAGCCTTCTAAGACATTATAGGCAGATGTTGAGTGACGACTGGTATTTATATGCATATAGTGATTTAATGTTATAAAGACCTCATTGTATTACATTATTATCGGAATTGCAACTTATTTTTCAGCACATGCTTCAAATTGCTCAGTCTGTGGCAAAACTGAGGTTCCCGGAGTATCCAAAACACATTTGCAAACTTTTTTATTTCGCGTTTAAAATATTTTGTCTAACGATTCAATAAACTTCCATTTCAATTTCTTTTATTATTTCATATATCAGGCTTTGGTTGTAAAAGTAGTGTTTTGGTGGCTATGGTGATAGCTCTTCTTACCTCACTTTGAGTTTGTAGGGTTTAGGGCTATCGATTCTTTTTGTAATCGATTAATCGATCGATTAATCGAGTAATCGGATAATTTGTTTATGTGTGTTTTTAAGCAACCAAAACAAATAATGTATTACGAAAATGATAAGGTGTTTGGCTTTTTTTTCTTTAAAAAAAAAAATAGAGGTATTTAATCCAACTCCAACATTTGGCTCCACAACTAATTATTGCAATTTTTACCCATTTAGTGTTTATAAGTGGCAATGCCAACAATTATATAACAATACAGTTAAAACAATTTACTGTAAAACCTGTTACATGTAGCCCATAACATGTAAAACTTTGAATACAAACTTAAATAGTAAAGCCCATTTGGCCTTAGTTTTGTCTTCTTAATACAACATTACAAAAAAAGGATTGCACCTTCTGCAAATTACCCACCTGAAAACAAAAATAAATTAATATAAAATATCAACCCAAACAGGTACACATATGTGTACTAGTGATCGACCGATATATCGGCCGGCCGATATATCGGGCCGATATTTGAGGTTTTTACGTGTATCGGAATCGGCCGATACACCGCTGCGCGTTCGCCGATAGTTTTTTTCCCCCGCCGTTATTTATAGACAGGCGGCCTCGGGCAGCTCCGTGCTGCTGGAGATGCTGCAGTTCACGTGCCCCGCCCTCCCCCACTAGCAGAGTGCAACCTGCTCTTCACGAGAATGGTAACTTAAACTTTCAAAGGATCTTTTAAATGTTTGACTCCTGAAATATTGTCAAACACTTTGAAAATGGAAACACGTCGCCCTATAACTGTTATGTGCTTGCAACTAAGCAAGTTTGTGGGTCCAAATGGAAAACGCGAATGCCTCGTCTATAAAACTTAACTGCTTGCCATTGTATTAAGAAGCTGCAAATAGTTAAGGTGTAGTTTATCCGTTCAGTATGCATTAGGACTGTCTATGAATATTCTACATTCGAATATCTATTAATTTTGAAGGTGAAAATTAATATTTGAATGTGGAAAAACACGCCCGCGGTTGCAGACTAATAACGTTACCACAGCTGCACAGCTCGCTCGGAGCGCTCACTGTCGGTTCTATACTGTGAAACTTCAATCACTGAATGAACTGAAGCCTGCTATATTTGGGACAAGAGTCGCGACTCGCAACCTTAAATTGCTTGCACAAAACTCTTGTTTAGCACTCAACATTTGTTTGTTGTTCATTTAACCGACGCGCAGAGACCGTGAGGGCGAGAGAGAGAGAGAGAGTGCCTGAGCGAGTCCAGGGCGAGACAGAGTGAGCTCTGCTGTCTTGGCCATTAGTTGATTTACTTGCTTTTTAATACGTTGTCAAATATGTTTAAACTCAAATAAACCATCTAATACTAGTAGTTATGTCTCTTTTTATTAATGTGTCCTGTTATTGATGTAATGCGCGTCAACAACAAAACGCGCAACGGGATGTTCGAATATGTTTTTTAGAGGGAATATGCAAACGCCATTTGAGCAATTTTGACAGCCCTAGTATGCATACGGTAACGAACTCTGGTCATAGGATTAAGGAATGCCAACGTTATTCTGTGCTTTTTGTGGGAGATTTATTCAGCGCTCACCTGGCTGCGGTTTGGGGCGTGTGGAGTTTGTCTCCCTCGCAATCGCAGTAATATTAGAGACTAGACATGCTCATTTTATTTTATGTAGGAAAATTGAAACCATGCAGTACATAGTTCGTTTCTTTTAAAATGAAGTACAGTGTGCACTGTGCACTTTATTATGCTGGTTGCTACTGTGTGCAATAGTGTAATTATTTAATTTATGCTTAAATATTCATTTTCAGCACTGAACTTTTTTTGTTCTACTTCATGTTTTTAATATTTTTTAAATTGTTTATCTTGTTCTTGTTCTACCTCACATGTTTTTACTATTTGTTAAATATTAATTTTTGAAGTTAGTTAAATGTTACTTTTATTAAATTGAGACCTGTAACATTTGTTAACATCATGTTATTTTTAAGATGTAAATTGAGGGAGCAAAATGTATCGGCTCCAAATATCGGCTCAAGAAAATCGGCAGCCCGTATCGGTCATCGGCTAAGGCTGATGGGGAAAAAATCGGTATCGGTATCGGCACTAAAAAATCCATATCGGTCGATCCCTAATGTGTACAATTTATAAAAAAATAAATAAATGGAAATAAAACAATTATAAATAAGAATCAGACTTTTTCAACTGTAATCTCAAGACAAACATCAGAGTGTGTGTGTGTGTGTGTGTGTCTCACAATATTTGTTCCTCCATCACGTCCCGGTGAATGTATGCTGAAATTTTTGTTGCGTGACTACATAAATGTTTAAGCATATGATGATTTGCCGCAATTGGTCTGACTGGCGCGTGAGAGAGACATGGGTGCACGCGCTCGCTTACCTCTGCCGTCGTGCGCGAGCCGCGGTCAACATCTCGCACTAGATTACAGCATATTTTAACTTGCGAATTAATATGCGGCGGTAAAACTAGTCGATCAACAGGCTCAACAGGTAGATCTATAGACAAACTCATCTTTCAGGCATTTGACCGAAGGGATTGACACTTCAGCGTTAGATATCGAATTGCGCAAGTCTCACGCTGAATGCGTGAGTTGCCAGGTATACTTTGCAGACACATTGCATCTTGTTCTCTCCCTTTATAAACATATCATGATCCCAAACTTTAGACATTCTCTGCCATTTATGAAGTCAAATGTATCATGCGCTATGGTGTGCTTCCTGAACAACGGTCCGTGTGAAACAATCAGATCCCTGCGTGCGCGTAAAGTGCGCGTCATTGGAATTTAACGAGGCTTCGAGGCAGATTTTTTTGCCTCGAGGAATTTTTGTAATCGAGTAACTCGAGTAATTCGAGGAATCGTTTCAGCCCTAGTAGGGTTACATTTTAAGTAAATGCACAAAAACTTACATCCTTATTTTGGTGTTTAGAAAACGGCCTCAATGGCCTTCCAAAAATCTCTAAAGAATGCTGAGAATTGCTTCAGGGATTTCTAAATACGTCAAACTGGACAAGTTATTAGTTTTAAGAATTCAGCTCAAAATGACAGCCACAATTTCACTGTACATTAAACATAATCAATTCACACCCTCTATAAAACGCACTCTCAGAAAAAAAGGTACAAAAGCTGTCACTGGGGCTGTACCTTTTCAAAAGGTACACTTTTGTACCCAAAGGCTGCATATTGGTACCTTAGTGGCACCGAAAATGTACATATTAGTACCTAAAATGTACACATTAGTACCTAAAATATACATATTAGGACCTAAAATAGACATATTAGCTCCTGAAATGTACATATTAACACTAAAAAATGTACATATTAGAACCTAAAATGGACATAACACCTAAAATGTACATATTAGCACCTAAATGGACATATTAGCTCCTGAAATGTATATATTGACACTAAAAATGTACATATTAACACTAAAAAATGTACACATTAGTACCTAAAATATACATATTAGGACCTAAAATAGACATATTAGCTCCTGAAATGTACATATTAACAAAACAAATTTACATATTAGAACCTAAAATGTACATATTAACATCTAAAATGTACATATTAGCACCTAAAATGGACATATTAGCTCCTGAAATGAACATATTAGCTCCTGAAATGTATATATTGACACTAAAAATGTACATATTAGCACCTAAAATGAACATATTAGCTCCTGAAATGTATATATTGACACTAAAAATGTACATATTAGCACCTAAAATGTACTTATTAGCCCCTAAAATGTACATATTAACACCTAAAATGTACATATTAGCATCTGAAATGTACATATTAGCACCTACAATGTACATATTAGCACCTGAAATGTACATATTAGCACCTAAAATGGACAAAAGTTTACCTTTTGAAAAGGTACAGCCCCAGTGACAGCTTTTGTACCTTTTTTCTGAGAGTGTAGGGTAAACAATAAAGGAATATTTGAACAAACGAAAAAAACACTTTAAAATGCATGTCACAAAACCTAAATCTATCTAAACACACACCTGAAGGGATGCATCAATCAAATCAGCTGTAATTTAAAATCATAACTGCTTCTGAGTTATGAGAACAATGATTTAATGAATAATATTTCCTCATGTAAACGCTTATCTCAGTGTTGGATGTGTGACAAGCCCAATCTGAAACCTCCAGGACTGAAAAAAAACAAACAAAAAAAACACAGTTGCGTAATAGTAAAAAAATATTCAGGTTATTAAATCGTAAAGGATCTGATTACAGAATTGCATCAGAAAACCATTTACGCATTTGTGCACAAAGGGTTCTCCTGCAATCTCCTCTCAAGCGTATAAACACAATGCGAGTGAGCGGGTTTGACAGGTGCGGTGTGTGGAATGTAAAGGTTTTGCAATGCTATTCAGCTCTGCAAAGAAAACCCACACAAATACACACCCATTTTGCTGTCTCTATGTGTGTGTGTGTGTGTGTGTGTGTTTGTATTCATGAAGCTTGGGAATCCGAACAATGACCAACATCAGCCATTCACCTTACTTGCGTGAATATCAGTTAATGGAGCTCTTATTTGAGGATTAACATTAGTTTCTTCTTAGATTCTTGAGGAAAAATAAAAACAGACACAACACAACGGAGTCAATTGTTGCCACACTCTAAACAACGCTGGGTTGTTTTAACCCAAATTTGGGTCAAATACGGACAAACCCAAATATTGTGTTAAAAATGTCATTTAAAATCTTTCACTTTCAACTTTAATTATTTTTAACCCAACATTCGTGTTTGTCCACGTTTGACCCGAGTGCATACGCTTTATTTCGAGAGTCCACTTTAGACATTCATCTAACTATTTGCTACTGCATGCCAACTTATAGTATTAGCTTAACATCTGCAAACACTTTATTTTGATGCTCCACAACAGACATTTATAGACTTTATGTAACTTTGCAACTACGCTCTAAATAATCCTGGGTTATTTCAACCCAAATTTGGGTCAAATGTGGACAAACCCAAATGTTGGGTTAAAAATGTACAGTTGAAAGTGAAAGTTAATGCAATTTTTAAGCCAACATTTGGGTTCGTCCGTATTTTACCCAATTGTGTGTTAAAACAATCCAGCATTGTTTTAGAGAGTACATTTTAACTTATTCTACTAACTAGGGATGCACCGACATGACAATTTTGGCCGATACGATAACCGATAATTCTTTATATTTGAAAGCTGATAACCGATATATTGGCCGATAAATCTAAATCCAAATTTTTATATCGTTTTTGAGAGCCTGATTACAAAAACACAAGTTTCCCCATTAAAAGCAATGGTTGCACTTTAAAAATGCTGGGTTGTTTTAACCCAACTTTGGGTAAAATATGGACAAACCCAACTATTGGGTTAAAAATTTAAATATAAGACTTAACCCAACAGTTGGGTTCGTCCATATTTGACCCAAAGTTGGGTTAAAACAACCCAGCCATTTTTAGAGTGTATGAATATACACATTCAGGGCCGTCACACCCTAAAAAAAGCTGGGTTGTTTAAACCCAAAGTTGGGTCAAATATGGACAAAAACCCAACTATTGGGTTAAAGATTTAAATGTAAGACTTGGGTTGTTTAAACCCAAAGTTGGGTCAATTATGGACAAACCCAACCGTTGCAATTCTTATCTTTAAAATTTTAACCCAATAGTTGGGTTTGTACATATTTGACCCAACTTTGGGTTTAAACAACCCAGCATTTTTTTAGAGTGTATGAATACATACAGGGCCGTCGCTGCAGTCTAAAAAAAGCTGGGTTGTTTAAACCCAAAGTTGGGTCAAATATGGACAAACCCAACTATTGGGTTAAAGATTTTAATATAAGACTTGGGTTGTTTAAACCCAAAGTTGGGTCAAATATGGACAAACCCAACCGTTGCAAGTCTTATCTCAAAATTTTTAACCCAATAGTTGGGTTTGTCCATATTTGACCCAACTTTGGGTTTAAACAACCCAGCATTTTTTAGAGCGTGTAAATGAGCGTGAATGAGAGCTTGTTGATGTTTAGTACGTCTATGGAAATGATGACTGGTGCCTGAACGCAGTTTGAGACATTACTGAGACGAAATGAAGCTCATTTGCTGTCCTTTTCCTCTAATTGCTTTAAAGGAGACATAATTGAGATTAAGGAGATCTCGTTGGTAGGTTTTAAACCTTGCAAACCAGAACATGCGTGTCTATATCCAATTACAGATTAAATGCTTAAATTGATTCGTTCTTTCTAAAAGTAAAAGCTGACTCAGCACGTCTGTCATCGCAGCACTTGGTTTATTGGGATAATGTGCGCAAGTATTCAAGCTGTCAGATATAGTAATCTTTAAAGCCTATAATTTCATATCTAATTTTTGGAAGGCAATCGGCTGCACGTTATCAACAGAATCCAGCCATGTAATCGTGTGTGTGAGTGTTTGTAATTGGTTTACACTCGAGATTTGCGAGCGGCTGTATCTTATCAGACTGGAGATTTAATGGTGCATGAATCACAGCAGTGGCACTGGAAAACACTCTGGAGAATAGAGATGGTGTGTGAACCTCACCCTGAGCCGTGACTCACCTGTGAAGGTATCGTGGGTGGATCGAGTCGGAGACGCTCTGTCTACACACTTCTGGACCTCTGATAAAGCTTTTTTCCCTGCTCATTTTGATATGATTATGCATTTGAGATCCAGAATCAATGTTAAAACAAGGCAGTTTGCAGCAGTTCAGGAGTTGCATGAGTGTGTTTTGTTTTGGAGGCTTTTTCTCATTAAAAATAAGCACTCTAAAAAAATGCTGGGTTGTTTTAACCCAATTTTGTGTAAAATATGGACAAACACAGCCATTGGGTTACGTTTTTAAAGTACATTTTTAACCTAATGGCTGGGTTTGTCCATATTTTACCCAAAATTGGGTTAAAACAACCCAGCATTTTTAGAGTGCATGTAAACAATCTTAATATCTTACTCTCTAAACAATGCTGGCTTGTTTTAACCCAAATTTGGGTAAAATGTGGACAAACACAGCCATTGGGTTACATTTTTAAAGTACATTTTTAACCTAATGGCTGGGTTTGTCCATATTTGACCCAAAATTGGGTTAAAACAACCCAGCATTTTTAGAGTGAATGTAAACAATCTTAATATCTTACACTCTAACACAATGCTGGCTTGTTTTAACCCAAATTTGGGTAAAATGTGGACAAACACAGCCATTGGGTTACATTTTTAAAGTACATTTTTAACCTAATGGCTGGGTTTGTCCATATTTGACCCAAAATTGGGTTAAAACAACCCAGCATTTTTAGAGTGAATGTAAACAATCTTAATATCTTACACTCTAACACAATGCTAGGTTGTTTTAACCCAAATTTGGGTCAAATATGGACAAACCCAAATGTTGGATATTAAAAATGTCATTTAAAAACTTCAACTTTCTCTTTCAACTGTATATTTTCATTAAATTTTTAACCCAACATTTGGGTTTGTCCATATTTGACCCAAATTTGGGTTGAAACAAGAGTGTTTCTACTAGTTAGAGTAAATTCTTATGTTTAATCTCTCACTTCTGAAAATATCTCAATGTGTTTAGACGAGTTGCCAAGATGCACAGTAAAAATTGATTTTCCGAAGTCGTAGACTCTAATCAAACAACGCTGGGTTGTTTTCACCCAAATTTGGGATTAAATAAATAGGTTGGGTTAAAAATGTAATTAAAAATGTTAACCCAACTTCAACTTTCTTTTCAACTGTAAATCTTTTAATTACATTTCTAACCCAACATTTGGGTTTGTCCATATTTGAGCCAAATTTGGGTTGAAACAACCCAGAATTTTTTAAAGTGTAAATAAAACAAAGATTAATGGAGCATCTTTTACAAGACTATACTGTAAAGTGCATTATAATGCATTATATTTTCTGTGACTGAAAGATTGGTTGTTTGTCGTGTGTTTTAATGCATTATACTTTCTAAAGGCGTGTTCAATGATTAGATAAGTATTAGGCTATATTGTATTATAACTATGGTTATAATTATTCCTCTTATAAGGTGCGTTACAAGGCATAATTACTGGATTAAAAAAATAATACATAAAGGGCCAAGGCTTTAAGTAAAGTGTTACCAAACATATTTAATTTAATGTTAGTTATTTGTGAAATTCACATAAAATCCCCATTTTTTTACAGAAAAAAAAGGCGGCTAGCTATGGTTGCCAAAACAATTCTGTAAAAATACAGTAAAAATTAATTTAAAACCATCAAATATAAAGTGTCACATGTCAGTTCCTGGCTTTTACGCAATTTTTAATTGTTTCAAAGTAAATCCTAGAAGAATTTTTTTACAGTGTGGCAATCAAATATCAAACCTCAGAGATCTAAATATGAACACAAACATTTCTCATCAAATGAGATTCACTGCATGATAACGAGTGACTCGATGAGCAACACGTGAATGGTGGATTGCAAAATGACTTTCAAAAGGTCTCGGTCTTGATCGTGTGCGGCTGGAGACGACAGTAAACGAATTCCTAACGAAGCATGTGTGTAGTTATATAACATCGATCCTCTATTGTCCGTCTGATCAGATCTGATCAGCTTTGTCTGCCTGTGTGTGTGTGTGTGTGTTTCTAAGAAGTAGTAAAACATTAAGCAACCTCTCGGTCAACTGAGGACAACCACACCTACAGCATGTTATGGTGCCACACTTGAACTGTGTTCATAAACACACACACACCTCATGAAGTGCACAAGAGACTCGACTGAGTGTGTTGCTGAACATACAAATAGTGGTGAAATAATACGTAAAAAAATGTATGATTACGCATCACAGTAATGCAAATCAATATTTTGTGATGTAACTAAGCGCAAAGTTGTATGCATGAGTAACCTTCATTTATACAGGCTAAAAAGCATACAAATAATGGCGAAATAATGCGTTTGAATTTTTTTGCACAATTTTTCGCCAAAATTGCATCACAATAACGCAAATCTAGTTTTGGTGATGTAACTACGCACAATGTATTCAATGTGAATCCTTCTTATAACCATGTAAGAAGCATCTCACACACACACCCATGCAGAGGTCACATGGCCGTGACTCACACTAACAATACAACATTATTTCTAATGTTCACTTGTTCCCATCCAGTTGCTCATGACTCACTCTGCTCCTCACAATACAGAAGCCCAGGCAAAGAAATATCCGTTCCTCACCTTTGTTCGGGAACGCTCCTCACAAAAGCGTGTTGAGGAGAGGAACCCGGGCCGGCTGGACTAGTGTTACCACTCGACTCCATCCCTCAGGGTTAAAGCCTCACAATAGACAGATCCAACCGCTGATATCTTCTGCTGTTTACATTTACATCTCTTTCTCTTCTTGGCAGACTCTCAGGAGATGCAGATCAGGTCTGCACTTTCACCATCTATAAATCTGATCTGATGAAAATGTTATGCAATCCTCCTGCCCCTATGATGAACGTGATTATGAAATATACAACAAGAATAGAAATAAGGCCTACATTTATTTAATTACATAAAGAAGAATTAAATAAATACGACTAGTTAAAATAAATACCACACGCACACGCAAGTATTTACATATTAGTGTAGTCAAATCGATAATCACATCTACATATAAGTTTATATATATATGTGTGTGTGTGTGTGTGTGTGTGTGTGTGTGTGTGTGCATATTTTTATCTCTACACAGTGTTAGATGTTAGATGAGATTAATCACGATATACTGTTGATGTACACACAATGTATGTATATATATATATATATATATATATATATATTAGGGCTGTGCAAAAGTTAATTGCGATTAATCGCATCCAAAATAAAAGTCTGTGTTTACATAATATATTTGTGTGTGCTGTATATAATTATTTTTTATATATAAATACCTATGCATGCATGTAAATATTTAAGAATTATTTGCGCTAAAATTCTGTATATATTTATAAATACATAATCTATATTATATAAATATAAATATTTTATATATGAATAACACATTTTCTTAAATATATACATGCATGTGTGTGTATTTATATATACAACATAGTTATATACAGCACACACAAATATATTATGTAAACACAGACTTTTATTTTGGATGTGATTAATCGCAATTAATTTTTGCACAGCCCTAATATATATATATATATATATATATATATACATTGTGTATATATAAACACACACACACCAATATATATGTGACACACACACACACACACATATATATATATATATATATATACATATACACACAATCCCAAAAATGCTGGGTTGTTTCAACCCAAATTTGGGTCAAATGTGGACAAATCCGAATGTTGGATTAAAAATGTAATTAAAAATGAAGTTGAAGATTTTAAATTACAATTTAACCCAACATTTGGGTTTGTCCACATTTGACCAAATTTGGGTTAAAACAACCCAGCATTATTTAGAGTGTACACACACACACACACACACACACACACACACACACACACACACACACACACACACACACACACACACACACACACACACACACACACACACACATTACATTATTTATTTAAAACTTACACTCTAAACAATGTTGGGTTGTTTTAACCCAAATTTGGGTCAAATATGGACAAACCCAAATGTTGGGTTAAAAATGTTAAAAATCTTCAACTTTCACTTTCAACTGTATTTTTTTTAATGACATTTTTAACCCAACATTTGGGTTTGTCCATATTTGACCCAAATTTGGGTTAAAACAACCCAGCGTTGTTTAGAGTGCAGGCTATGTTAGATGCTAATAATCTTGATTAATTGATTTAGCACCAATATACAGTGGAAATTTAAAAAAAGTCTTTATAACCCTTTTAAAACAGCTGTTTTTTGAGATGTAGACATTAAACAAAGATAAATCTAATACACACTTTTGCACGTTTATGTAAAAATGACTATGCAATTATGCTGAAAACCCATTCACAGTGAAACACGACTGAATTAAACTAACTTCTCCTTTTTTAATTGGGTATGTGTAGACGTCTTATATCCACTGTGTGTGTTTATCATCAAACTTTACTAATGTTTGATATATCAGTTACATATTAATACATTATGGAAGTCTTGACGGGGCAGGCTTTTCATTTATGTGGATCTACAAGTGCATAAAAGCATCATTGTTGTCCAGACAGGATCTTTTTCATTACTGTAATGAGAATTTAACCAGAATTATCATTGAGGATAATGAGAATTACAAACAAACTCAATAGTAAAACACATTACAGTAATGAGAAAGTGAAGGGAAATGAGCTGAATTTTTATTTTAACCCATAACGTGCTTCATTTTCTTCAAGTTCTCATTACCTTAAATTGATTTAGGGCTGAAAAATGTACATTTTTAACTCGATTTCATAAGGAGAGTTGACCAACTTGACCTTTTGACGTATGTGAATCACAGTGAATCGTCCTCTTTTCATCATTTTAACCAAAATCTTCTTACATAATCTGATGTGGCGTGTTATCCTTTTTTAAACTCGGATCAGTAAAAGTTAATCATCATCAGCCTCCTTGTAGGAAACGGTGATAAAACACACACACACACACACACACACACATCCTGCTTGAGTTCTTAATCAGAGCCACTGACTCAACATGCATTGTGTTTTCTTATGATGTAAGTCACTGTATTGTGTTCGGGAAAGAGGAGGCCAGAAAAAGGTCACAATGTTGATTATGTATTTGTGTATGCTGTCATTATTCATATCAGAGTTTAATGAAGGCCAGTGTAAGACTTTATTTTAATGGGCCGCTTTAGACATTCTAACTATAAGTGACTTTACAACTACACTCTTAGAAGAAATGGTTCTATTTAGAACCAGAAATGGTTCCATCCCCCGCTTCATACATGGAACTCCAAAATGGAACCATTTTTTTTGGTAAAAGGTTCTATTGACCAAGTATGGAACCCTGCAGGGTTCTATATAGAACCCAGAGGAACCCTTTTTTAAGAGTGTATAGAACCTTTTAGGGGTTCCAAATACGCAGCGCTGATAGAACCTTTTAAGGTTCTATATAGAACCTTTTCTTCTAAGAGTGTACATGTCAACTAACTCTCATAAGAGTATTAGTGACCGTCTGCTTAAAGGAGTCATTTCGCTCATTGCGTTCGTTGAATGAACCAAATGACTCGAAAAAAGATTCATTCATTTTGATGAACGAGTTCGAACAGGAGAGTCACAAACGCGCATCACAGAACAGAGCAAGGCGAGCATTAGTGCTGTAAATGTATTTAAATAGGAAAACGTGGAGGTCTTTCGTCGCTTCTCTACTTGGATTGAATGAACTGGGCTAAGCGCTAGCAAAGTGTCTCACACTGAGACGAGAGAGGTATCAACTCGTCTTAGCGTAATATGAAAAAATGGTGGAGTATCCCTTTAAGAACTTTTTAAGGCCTTGATTTGTGTAATTAAGACCTTTTTAAGACCCACTGAAACCCTGTTATATAGAGTGCACTACACTAGCCCTGTGAAAACGGGACCACTGCCATTTTTTAATGCACTAGAAAAAACTTTCACTGATGTGTCTATAAAAGCAAATTTAAACATGCTTTCAACATGCAGCTGCATCACATGTGCTCAGAGCTCGATGTCTCGTGTTTACAGTATAATTACAGGCTTTTCTGAGCATGGGAACAACTTGGAAAACATATGATACCATGCGCCCCTTTACTGATGTATCTCGGCCTAAAGAAATCACTAAAACATGTCCAGGCCACATTTAATCCATATATATATATATATATATATATATATAAAAAATGTGGCCTATATATATATATATATATATATATATATATATTATTTTTTTCATAAAGAAAATGAAGCCTATTTTAGATCATGATTATGATAATAATTCCTGATGATGAAGCACATTTAAATTCTCATTTGTAAACTTGTATTGTACTTAAATTTCTTAAAAATTAAGTTTTTAATTATCATAAGGTAAAGACAGGACAACAAATAGTAAATATAGTATATATAAGTATATATAAGTATATATATATATACTGTATACACATAATTTATTATATTAATTAAAATATATATTATAAATTACATATAATATGTGTGTTGGCTTAAATTTAATTAAACAATTTTCACTTTCAACTGTAAATTTTCTAATGACATTTTTAACCCAACATTTGGGTTTGTCCATATTTGACCCAAATTTGGATTGAAACAACCCAGCATTTTTAGAGAGTATATATTATATAATATAAAAATTTTTTATATTAAATTTACACACTCTAAAAAATGCTGGGTTGTTTTAACCCAACTTTGGGTCAAATATGGACAAACCCAGCCATGGGTTATATTTTTTTAATTGCATTTTTAACCCAATGTTTGGGTTTGTCCATATTTGACCCAAAGTTGGGTTAAAACAACCCAGGATTTTTAGAGTATATGTATTATATAATATAATTTATTTTTTTTATATTAAATTTACATGTATTCAGCCATATATTGGTCCTTTAAAGAACCCAGAAACCAAAATACTTACATTTAATAAAACACCAAGAACTTTTTTTTTAATCTACAAGTTACCTAACGACAAAAACTGTCCTAAAGAAAGTTTATTTTGAAGATGCTGCATGGAAATTGATGCTGTCATGGCCTGTATTGTGTGTGTGTCTGGTCAGTCTGTGGCCTTGAGTGAGTGTGACCACAGAAATGAAGCCCTCGACTGCCTCAAGCCCTGAGAAAACAACACACACAGATCAAACACAACCAGAAACTCTGCTGACCAAAACCTATATTTAGAACAAGGACACACAGTCTTGTTCCTCCAGAATGAGGTGTTTTAAGCAATTGCTGCTCTTCTGAAGAGGTCCAGGACTTCACACACATACACACACACACACACACACACACAGAGCACGTTCTGTTTGACTGACTAACTGTTTCCTGTCAAACACGTTTTCAGAATAACGTGCGATTTTAGCGATTTGAGCAACAGCAGTTAATAATGCATTTATGATTTACTCAAATTATGGGGGTCTCTACTCAAATTAAAATAGTTTAAAGCATTGCATTTACAGAAAGTGACAAATGAAAGCTCTAATTTCGAGCTTTCTGAAACAATGTTTACAACTGATAATAATCGTAAATGTTTCTTGTGCTGCAAATCTGCATTTTATAATGATTTCTGAAGGATCATGTGACACATGTGACATGTGAAAAAAATGTAATTTTAACATATATTCACATAGAAAACTGTTCTTTTAAATTGTAATTATATTTCACAATTTTTTTGTGATGAGCAAAATGTAAAAATCGTACTGAACGCAAACTTTTGATCGGTAGTTTAATTGAATTAAAACTTGATAAAAAGCAGAATTTGAGTAAATATTTCCCCAAACAGAAGACAAAAACGATTTAGTGATCTTTCACGTCCTAAACTATGGAAGCTTGTTTCCGCCACAGAATGAAAAATAAAAAAGGTAATTGCGACTTTTTATCTCACAATTCGGACTTTATTTCTCAGAATTGCGAGATATAAAGTCAGAATTGCGAGATATAAAGTCAGAATTGCGAGATATAAAGTCAGAATTGCGAGATTTAAAGTCAGAATTGCGAGATTTAAAGTCAGAATTGCGAGATTTAAAGTCAGAATTGCGAGATATAAAGTCAGAATTGTGAGAAATAAAGTCAGAATTGTGAGAAATAAAGTCAGAATTGCGAGATATAAAGTCAGAATTAAGAGATATAAAGTCAGAATTGTGAGAAATAAAGTCAGAATTGCGAGATATAAAGTCAGAATTGCGAGATATAAAGTCAGAATTAAGAGATATAAAGTCAGAATTGTGAGATATAAAGTCAGAATTGTGAGAAATAAAGTCAGAATTGTGAGAAATAAAGTCAGAATTGCGAGATATAAAGTCAGAATTAAGAGATATAAAGTCAGAATTGCGAGATATAGTCAGAATTGCGAGATATAAAGTCAGAATTGCGAGATTTAAAGTCAGAATTGCGAGATGTAAAGTCAGAATTGCGAGATGTAAAGTCAGAATTGCGAGATTTAAAGTCAGAATTGCGAGATTTAAAGTCAGAATTGTGAGATATAAAGTCAGAATTGCGAGATATAAAGTCAGAATTGCATGTTATAAAGTCAGAATTGCGAGATATAAAGTCAGAATTACGAGATATAAAGTCAGAATTGCGAGATATAAAGTCAGAATTGCGAGATTTAAAGTCAGAATTGCGAGATGTAAAGTCAGAATTGCGAGATGTAAAGTCAGAATTGCGAGATTTAAAGTCAGAATTGCGAGATTTAAAGTCAGAATTGTGAGATATAAAGTCAGAATTGCGAGATATAAAGTCAGAATTGCATGTTATAAAGTCAGAATTGCGAGATATAAAGTCAGAATTACGAGATATAAAGTCAGAATTGCGAGATATAAAGTCAGAATTGCGAGATATAAAGTCAGAATTGCGAGATATAAAGTCAGAATTGCGAGATATAAAGTCAGAATTGTGAGATATAAAGTCAGAATTGCGTGTTACACAATTCTGACTTTATATCTCGCAATTCTGACTTTATATCTCGTAATTCTGACTTTATAACACGCAATAGTTACTTTATATCATGCAATAGTGACTATTTCTCACAATTCTGACTTCATATCTCATAATTGTGCGGAAAAAAAAAGTCGCAATTTTTTTTCTTTTTTTTTATTCATTGGCGGAAACAAGCTTCCATACTAAACACATCGATTCACTAAAATGAATCGTTTGTTTGTTATGGTCTGAGTGAGTCTTGCTAGAGATTCAACAAGAGATTAACACATGTCTGACGGACTTAAAAATACACTTTCTGCTGTAAAGAAAAAAAATTTAAATAAATATGAACTAAAATAGATTAATAAAAAAGCTAAATCTGGTGCCATTGCATCACCAGTGTGTTATTTAGCTGGTTTTACCTTCATGACTGCAGAAAGCATTACAGCTCACATTAACAGTAATGGGTGTATTTGTTTTTGTTATTTGATGAGCACAACTATTAAACGGTCGAGATAACCAGCATACACATGTTCTGATCGCATGAAGAAGTCACAATCTTTTTTTGGCAGAATTACATAGTGCCTGAATACTGAAATGTCACAGGTTACTTATTGCATTGCACAATCCAATGACAATGCGATTAACACGACATCGCAAGACCTTGTGAGGATGTGCAGTGGTCAAACAAACCGATTTCGGCAAGTAAAACCACAGAATTCGAGAGAAAAATTAAGGGAGCGTAGAAGTGACTGATGTCACGGCTTACTGTAAAACACCCACATTTTTCCGTATGTTGCGTAAAGCGTGTTTGTGCCAGAAGTCGTCTGGGAAGAGCCTGATGAAAATGTAAGTGAGCATTAGTTGTCATTCAATGGAATATAGGTTTAAGTCAGGGACATGTGATTTTACAATCGTGTCGCATTTTACTGATTGCAATATTGCAAAAGGGAGAACTGAAACACTGCAGAGAGAGAGAGAGAGATTTAGTATCAACAAAATTATAATTCTAAAAAGGTCAAATATAAAATAAAATGTTAGAGGTTAGTGCTATGGCTTAATCACATAATAATAATAATTATAATAATAATAATAATAACATAAATATAAAACTAAACTAAATAAAAAGGTTAGTGTTGGAGGTTTCATCCGTCAATAGCACTATTGTGAGCACTAGTAAGTAATGTTTGACTTATCAAACAAAATAAAATAAATTGTACTGTCCCAAAAATAAATAAATAAATAAAATAAAAAATAAAATAAAATAACATAAAAAATAAAATAAAATAAATATAAAACTAAACTAAATAAAAGAGGTTAGTGTTAGAGGTTTGATGCATCAATAGCACTATTATATTATCAAACAAAATAAAATAAATTGTACTGTCCAAAAAAAATTAATAATAAAAATAATAATAATAATATAAAATAAATTTAAATAAATTTAAAACTAAAGTAAATAAAAGAGGTCCGTGTTAGAGGTTTCATGCATCAACAGCACTAATGTGAGCACTAGTAATAGTAATGTTTGACTTATCAAACAAAATAAAATAAATTGTACTGTCCAAATAATAAATAATAATAATAATAAAAAAATATATAATAATATAAAATAAAATAAATATAAAACTAAACTAAATAAAAGAGGTTAGTGTTAGAGGTTTCATGCATCAATAGCACTAATGTGAGCACTAGTAATGTTTATTATCAAACAAAAATAAAATAAATTGTACTGTCCAAAAATAAAATAACTAATAAAATTTAAAAAAAATATAAAAAAGGATATTATTTATTAAAAAAATAACAAATAATAAATAAAATAATAAAAATAGAGTTAAAGGTTTCATCCCAACATTGCAACACTTTACAACAAGGTTTGATTTGTAAATATTATGCATTAACTAACATGAACTAACAACGAGCAATATGTTTTTATGGCATTAATTAGCCTTTCTTAATGATAGTTAATACAAATGTTCATGTTATTTCAGTACATTAACATTAACAGATACAACATATTTTGATCTTAAAATGTATTTGCAAACGCTGAGATTAACTTTAACTAAGATTACTAAATGCTGTTTGTGTCAACTTATGCTGTTAACAAATGTTAATATATTAAACTTTATTGTAAAGTGTTACCACTAACACTAATACGAGCACTAGTAGTGATGTTAGACTTAGACTTAAAAAGACTTAGAATAAACAATAGAGTCAATAAGGAGATTTTTACTTCGGTTCATCACAACGGAAATAGTAAAAAATATAAAATAAAAAAATTGTTGATGGAATTGTGGGAAACGGCACATTTAATCTAGATATTTTATGCATAAATATAAAACTATATAAATATTTAAAAAAAATATATATAAAAAGCAATTCTATGGACACTCTACTATCTCATGAGGACGGTGGAGCAACGGTAGGTTACATGACAATGACAACATGACGGATGTAGTACGTTCACAGAATGTCGATTTTAATTAGCTTTAAATCAAATGTATGTACTATACAGTCTGCCATTTAAAGGATCAACACAGTATCCTGTACACAAACAGCACGAGTAGTGTGTATTCTGCACACATCCAGAGCGGTGTGTTTCTGATCTGACCTACTGTCGTCCAAACAAGGCAAACGTCTGTGAGGTCACGAGACGTGTGTGTTTGTTCAGGGACAATGTTTCCACGGTTCAGTAACAAACAGAGGAAACGTCTCGACACGCATGTGAACGCATGAACGCGCCGCTGTTTAAACACATACAAACTCACTGTTACTTCCTGTAGAACAAACTGTCCTATCTATCTATCTATCTATCTATCTATCTATCTATCTATCTATCTATCTATCTATCTATCTATCTATCTATCTATCTATCTATCTATCTATCTATCTATCTATCTATCTATCTATCTATCTATCTATCTACCTATCTATCTACCTATCTATCTGCCGTTCTATCTATCTATCTATCTATCTATCTATCTATCTATCTATCTATCTATCTATCTATCTATCTATCTATCTATCTATCTATCTATCTATCTATCTATCTATCTATCTATCTATCTATCTATCTATCTATCTATCTATCTGCCGTTCTATCTATCTATCTATCTATCTATCTATCTATCTATCTATCTATCTATCTATCTATCTATCTATCTATCTATCTATCTATCTATCTATCTATCTATCTATCTATCTATCTATCTGTCTATCTGCCGTTTTATCTATCTATCTATCTATCTATCTATCTATCTATCTATCTATCTATCTATCTATCTATCTATCTATCTATCTATCTATCTATCTATCTATCTATCTATCTATCTATCTATCTATCTATCTATCTATATATCTGCTGTTTTATCTATCTATCTATCTATCTATCTATCTATCTATCTATCTATCTATCTATCTATCTATCTATCTATCTATCTATCTATCTATCTATCTATCTATCTATCTATCTATCTATCTATCTGCCATTTTGTCTGTCTGTCTTCTTTCTTTCTTGATATATTTATAACACCAACAATTAAGAAATTCTGCTGCTTCTAATGCAAATCAAATCTTTATAACAGAATATCAGACATAAAATATCAGTCGTAACTGTATATCTGCCAATAATGTCATAGTAAGATGATATTTAAATGCTTAGTTTTATGATCTGTATAGTTTTAAAACATATAATGCAATGATGATCGAGAGATGAACAAATAAACCTTCCTCAAAAGCCTGATGATCATATTTGAGACTCACGTAAACCTAAGCTGGGTTCATCTTGAAATATTACCAACAATAGAAATATTAATCTCACGTTTACTTTATGAACATCAGCGCAGATTTCACAGCAGAAATACACGAGCTGAAGGTGGACGCTTTTACAATTACACTAAAAGGCTTTTTACTTGCTATAAAAGTATGAAATATCAATCAGACGACAGAATACGTGTGACAGGTTTACTAAAGTTTTGATCATTTAGAGGCCAAAGAAATATGCTTTCGGTTAATGTTAGAGGTTTGGTCTCTAACCTCAAAAGTAATAGCGATGCATGACTTAGCAAACACTACAAATGAAGAAGAAGAGAAAAAAAAAAGATTCCTGGAACATAAACAGTCAATAATAATGCTTTCATGCAGAACCATGAGTGTGTTTGTACAGCGAGAGCGAGGTCCAGGAAAACGCCGGGAGATTGCAGCTCGTTCCCTCTCCAGCGCCGTATATCTACAGGAAACATCTTTTCACAGGCCAGGAAGTGTCACTGTCTAATTGGCTTGGTGTGATTCAACGAAAGGGCTTTTCTCAGCCAATGGGAGGGAGGTTATTTTGAGCGGCGGTATAAAAGACGGAGCGCTCGCGGATCTCACACCAGCTCAGAGGAACGCCGGACCAATGCTGAGTTACACCGCGTCTCTGAGTCACTTCACAAGCACTTGCTGTGAACACACACGGCAGAAAAACTGACTCACAAAACACACAGATGTTCTCATGGGCAGATGCCATTCGCCTACAGCGTGCTCGGGTCGTCCTTTGGCCCATTAAAAGAAAGGAAATTTGGACAGCAAACACTATTAACCGTGTCGTTTTACCATGTTCTTACTATTTTATTGAGTATAGAAGCCGGTTTAGTATTTATTTATACTGTTTTGTGGAATTGCAATCCAGTTTTGCATAAAAAACAAGTTGCGAATTTATCTCATACTTCTGACTTTATAACTTGCAATTTCAAGTTTATATCACACAATTATGACTTTATATCTCCCAATTCTGACTTTATAACTAGCAATTATGACTTTATAACTCTCAATTGCGACTTTATCTCATTATTCTGACTTTATAACTTGCAATTTCGAGTTTATATCACACAATTATGACTTTATAACTCACAATTATGACTTTATAACTAGCAATTATGACTTTATAACTCTCAATTGCGACTTTATCTCATTATTCTGACTTTATAACTTGCAATTTCGAGTTTATATCACACAATTATGACTTTATAACTCACAATTATGACTTTATAACTCTCAATTGCGACTTTATTTCATTATTTTGAGTTTATAACTTGCAATTTCGAGTTTATATCACACAATTATGACTTTATAACTCACAATTATGACTTTATAACTCTCAATTGCGACTTTATCTCATTATTCTGACTTTATAACTCGCAATTTCGAGTTTATATCACACAATTATGACTTTATAACTCACAATTATGACTTTATAACTCTCAATTGCAACTTTATCTCATTATTCTGACTTTATAACTTGCAATTTCGAGTTTATATCACACAATTATGACTTTATGACTCTCAATTGCGACTATCTCATACTTTTGACTTTATAACTCTCAATTGCGACTTTATCTCATAATTCTGAAACCTTTATTAAGTCTTTTGATCTGATCAGATGCAAAGAAAATCTAGATATTGCATTCATTGTGTAACATGCACAGTATACAGAGATAAAGTTTGGGGTTGGTAAGATTTTTGGTTTGACTTTATTTTGATGCTCCCTTTAATACAAGCTCTCATTAGTGTTAGTAGACTGGTAGGGTTAGGGTTATAATAAGTTTACATATAGTTGCAAAGTTACACTGTAAAAAAACTTCAGCATCATACCGTAAAAATACGGCGTGTTGCTGTGTTTGAAATTAACAAAATGCCATATTGTTTAATTTAACAGCTATATGCTCTAACACAAAAACAGTAACGCACTGTATTTTTACGGTATGATGCTGGCAACCAGTAGTTTACCATATTTTTACAGGATTATGTTTTACAGTGTACTTATAGTCAGTATAATGTCTGTTGGAGGAGCGTCACAATAAAGAGTTAGCAGATATTAAACAGACAATCTAATATTACTGTAATGAGAGTTGTCGACATGTACTGTAGTTGCAAAGCCGCTTATACTGATGATTACTGGTTGTCAGTGTATCACAAATGGTACAAAACAGATATAAATACATCAATAGGTTGGTAAATTAACATTATATCAGATAATGAAATACGGTTTATTACTGTAATTTTTAAGTTAAGTCTGTAACGTTGCTACCGTATTTTTGACGGTAAAGTTCTGGCAAACACAGCTGCCGTTTTTTTACTGTAAAAATTACGGTTTTATTTTATTTATTTTTTTAATTAGAAAATTGTGCAAAAGTTCATTTATTTCAGTAATTCAACTTAAAATGTGAAACTAATATACAGTATTATATAGACTCATAACATGCAAAGTGAGATATTTCAAGCCTGGGTTTTCATAATCTGTAAGCATTATACATTATAACACTGCATAATCATCAACATTATAACAAATAAAGGCATTGACTTCCATAGTAGGAAAAAATATATACTGATATATAAAAATATATAAAAAATATATACTATATATGGGACCAGAAACTGTCTGGTTACTGATATTCTTCTAAATATTAGAAGTTAAATAAAGGTAAAGTAAAAAATATTATAAAATCGGCTGAATGGATTCGAAAATGGTAAGACCCGACTGTTTAACTCTGGGGGAGTTGTAAAATGAGCCTATTTCCAAAAAAAAAAAAAAAAAAAAAGTGGAGTATCCCTTTAAGGCCTTCATAACTAATGAAGTCAGTAATAATGTGGTCCGGCTGCAAGCGCTGAGGTCATGTGGTTTAATCTTCAAATTTCAGTCTGCGATAATAACATCACCTTGTAAGGCTACAATTGACTCGTGGCATTATAGTCAATTAAGCTTTTGGAATTGCCTTGGCGTCTTGCATGTGGGGCATTTCAGAATGGTACAATTATGTGTCAGCATCTTCCTGTCATTTATGCAAGAGTAAAGCATAGCTACAGGCCCCAAAAATATCCTTTCTTTATGGGAGTGAAAGAGGATTTCTGTAATTAGCATGCGCCGCTCTGGAGACAAAAGAACTGCCGAGGGTCAGGAAGGGGAACAATCCTACAGCCGAACACATTCCAAGAAAGGCCGGAGCGTAGGAATCATGGGTACCTTCGACTCCAACACCTCGGCTAAAAGCGGATGATGACATAAACGCCATGTTCAGAAAATGCACGTCACCTTGACAAGCTGGTGGACTATATAAGGTGTCTTTAACACTAGAAGTGCCATTGCGAACTCTATATCTTTCATGATAAATACCCAACTGAGAGAATAATGCATTTATTCTATTAGGATATCTTTTAAAAACAAAACAACACCAAACTGTATATTTAAACAAGTTTAATAATATCATACCGTAATTTTCGCATATTCGCTATATCGCAATATTTCTATATTTCCATTTCCACACAACATTATATCTCACCGTTATTATTTTATAACTCACCATTATGACTTTATATCTCACAAATTTATCTCAAATTTATCTCATACTTCTGACTTTATAACTTGCAATTTCGAATTTATATCACACAATTATGACTTTATAACTCACAATTATGACTTTATAACTCTCAATTGCTACTTTATCTCATACTTCTGACTTTATAACTTGCAATTTCAAGTTTATATCACACAATTATGACTTTATATCTCCCAATTGCGACTATCTCATACTTTTGACTTCATAACTCTCAATTGCGACTTTATCTCATAATTCTGACTTTATATCTTATTATTATGACTTTATTACTCGCAATTTCGAGTTTATATCACACAATTATGACTTTATAACTCTCAATTGCGACTATCTCATACTTTTGACTTTATAACTCTCAATTGTGACTTTATCTCATAATTCTGACTTTATAACTTGCAATTTCAAGTTTGTCACACAATTATGACTTTATAACTCACAATTATGACTATCTCATACTTTTGACTTTATAACACTCAATTGCGACTTTATTTTATAATTCTGACTTTATAACTTGCAATTTCAAGTTTGTCACACAATTATGACTTTATATCTCACAATAATGACTTTATAACTCAATTGCGACTTTATCTCATACTTTTGACTTTATAACTCTCAATTGCAACTTTATCTCACAATTATGACTTTATAACACGCAATTTCGAGTTTATCACGCAATTCAGAGAAAAAATTCTGAACTGTGAGATAAAAAGTCGCAAACCTTTTTTATTTTTTTATTTAGTGCCAAAAACAAGATTTCATGGCGCTTTCTTTGCCATACATTGAGATTGAATGATGATTTATTTATACTGGCAGCTACAAAAAAGGTAAGGGGTTAGCTTTAATATATTCAACATATATTATTATCAAAGTTAAAGTTGAGCTGCTTTCTATTTTTCAGGAAACTGTGATGCATTTATTTTCAGAATTCTTTGTACAAAAGAACAACATATATTTGAAATAGAAATATTTTGTAACATTATAAATGTCACTTTGGACAACATTAATATTTTTATGGTGCTTGTTTGTAATAAAATGTGAAGTAGCAAACAGACATACTGATAAACATCTCCTTTTAACGTGCAACAAGAATAAATTATGCCATATTTCAATCCCGGGGTGAACGATCCCTTTAAAACTTTTCAAAACAACTAAAAACAGGTTCGAACTGAAATCTGCAGTGTATTTTTGCACTTAAGTTTAGAATTGCACACTGAACTCCCCATGCACATATTCCTCTGAGACTTCTGAAGTACTTCTCATAAAATTATTAATACACGAGCAAACACGAGACAGAAAGAGTTCACCTTTAAATACACACGTTCAGGATGTCACTGTTAGTCTTTGAGTGGGTGGCCTGATATTTAAAGGAACGCACGCTCACTTTACATCCATTTTCTCTCCTGGTGGTCGCGTCAGAGGACGTACGGTGTGTGTGTGTGTGCGCTTGGGAAACGGCCATTCGAGTCTTTTCCATCTCAAAGTTAGAAGGAAAGTTCCTTAAACTTTGGGTTAGCTAGATCAGAACAATCCCCCACCAACCCGTCATTAGTGGGATTCGAGTAACGCGCCACACCCAAGCGAGATGTTTCCGGCGCGCTCTAAAAATGGCCGTCTGATGATGGGGTCGGCGTAGAATAAGCGAGGGGTACCTTGTGTTTTGGTATTCAGATGTTTATTAAGCCACATGCACAGAGGAAAGTGAATCACACTCTCATGTCTGTGGCTTCGTTCAACGCCAACATTTTTACACATGCTGTAAAAAACGTCCCGGGCCACCCTCAACGCCCACACCGGGCCACAGAGATGCCCTCGATACAGATGGGAAATATGTAAATCAGCAAAGCAAGGATCTCAGGGGAGATTTCAGACAGGACAAATCAGCTTCTCCTTTGTTTTTGTTTTTTTTTAAGTAGGAAAAAGATGCAAAAGTTCATCCTGTTTTAATAAAAAAAACACCAATTCATGAATTGCATTAAAAAAAAGCATGATTTTTACATGCTGGCTTACAATCTTGAAAATCATGATGTAATGAGCATTTTAGCTCGGTTTGAAAAAATTTATGCTTGATTGCCTTTATAGGTAACACATAATCACTTTTAACTAGTTTTCCCTCAATAAACTCCTGATTATTGCTTACTGATAGTTGTTATTGGTTATGTTTAGGTATGGGTTAGATTCAGAATATGGTCATGCACAATAATATGTGCTTTATAAGTACTAATAAACTGCATAGCATTCACTATTCACTTATTAGCATGCATATTGGCTGAGTTAGTGAATTAGGTGTAGATTGATTTGAAAATCCGACAAAAAGACACTGATACATGATGGCTTTCAGAAATAAATGCACCACAAGTTTATCCTCTTATTACAAAACATAAATGGTGACACTTTATTTAAAGCCTTAATGTACAATGCATTACAAAAGAATTTGAATGCATTAATTATGCCTTGTCATTCATCGCATAAGGCATTGCAAAATCAGTTATTATAAGGTACAATTGAATGCATGAATTATGCCTTGCCACGCATCGCATAATGCATTTCAACCTCAGTTATTATAGTGCATTAATTATGCCTTGTCATGCAACGCATAATGCATTGCAAACTCAGTTATTATAAGGTACAATGCATAAATTATGCCTTGTCATGCATCACATAATGCATTGCAGCCTCAGTTATTATAGTGCATTAATTATGCCTTGTCATGCATCGCATAATGCATTGCAAACTCAGTTATTATAAGGTACAATGCATAAATTATGCCTTGTCATGCATCACATAATGCATTGCAGCCTCAGTTATTATAGTGCATTAATTATGCCTTGTCATGCAACGCATAATGCATTGCAAACTCAGTTATTATAAGGTACAATGCATAAATTATGCCTTGTCATGCATCGCATAATGCATTGCAACCGCAGTTATTATAAGGTATAATGCATTAAAACGTGACAAAACAACCAATTTCAGATAATGCAGTTATAATGCAGTTTAACTTTAGATGCAATTATTTATGAAAAGATATAATGCACTTTGATGTGCATTATGAATACCTTTTATAATGCATAAATGTTACAACGTTACCTAACTTATCTTTTTCATCTTATCTGCTGGTTTATAGTGGCTAGTGCTGATTTTGATGATTGCATGTTGCTGAATATCATAATCATGATCTGCATTTTTGGTCTGACGATGCATAGTTAAACTTACTATAACAATATTCATATTTTTGCGCTTCTCAACAAATAAGCTTTTTGCCGCAAGGATCAAAACGGGTGTAATAGAGAGATTTGAAGCTAAATAAGTATTTTAAAATCAGACAATTTTTTTTTACATTCGAGTGTGCTTTCTACTTCAAAATAACACGTTTATTTTAATGCATTCCTTGCCGTCTCTTTGTAACTATATGGCAAAATTGACAACTGTTTCAAAGGAAATCCTACCAAATATAGTTTCAGAGTAACAGAAGACTTTCAGAAACAAATGAGTCATGAGTTTCAAAGAAGACTTTTATGTTTGAGCTTACATTTCTCATCAAATTCTTCCGAGACCAAATCGCTCCAAAGCATTTTTAAGGAGAAACGAAGTTGTCTACGCAAGACCAATATCAATTTCCACACACAAAAAGGAACAGAAATGGAGAAATAAACAGAGAATCCGAGTGAAGATGTTTCTGTTGGTAAAAATGACCGGCTCAGCAGTTCAGATACTGTAATGACTGATAAATGAACGTTGGAAATCAGACAACATCAGGTGTGACCTTACGAGCTCCAAAAGCTTCCTGTCATTCACCCCACTTTAAATCTTAATAAAGCCTGAAGTAAATGTATGAAACCTGTTGAGTCATCTCTTTCAGGCGGTGTAAATGTGTGCGGTGGACGATGCAGCTGTTTTGCAATCAAACACTTTCTCTACCGCTTCCTCCGAGGAGCACTTCTGAAAGTACATGTATGAGCGACACAACGTTAAACCGCACAGTTTTGCCCTGCAACATCCATCATCACAAGCTACAAGCACATCACACTCTTCTGATGCCTTTTAGGTAAAGGTCACTACTTCTCTTGCCCGTTAAGGCTTAGTTGCTGTAGTAGTATGCTATTTTATATCCAAGCAAGTCAACCCAACTCAAAAACAGTCACTAAATCTACACTGTAGTTCACATATCATAAACTTTAGGGGTGTAATAAAATAAAAATAAAAATAGTAAACTACTATATCCTGTATAATGTTGATTATAACGTATAATAATGCAATTTGTGGGTCCTCATAATGCTAAATGTCTTATGTTACCAGTATATATCTAAAAGCATATTCGTCTAAAATAATTGTTCATGAATCATGAATATTGTTATTCCTACACTGTAAAAATAATATGCTTTATCTAATCAATAAAATTGTGGCAACAGTTTACAAGCAATATTATTTATTAAATTGAACAAATTCGAATTGAGTAAAATTAACATTCTAATTAATTCTAATTTGTACAATTTAATTAATAATATTGCTTGGAACATGTTGCCACAATTTTATTGATTAGATAAATCATATTATTTTTTCAGTGTATTAGTCCAAGTCTATTCATTTACACACACAATGTACGATTAGCATTAGTAAGTTAGCATTTTAATCAACAGTACATTTTTTGTTAACCCTTTATCATATGTCTTGGAGTATCGCAATGATATCGAATCGTGATACGTATTGAACTACAAGCAAACTTGAATTGAAACGTGCAACATTATTTAATGTGTTTATGTAATTTCGACTGAACAAGAAACAGGGCGGGGCATTCAGCTTCAGCGTCTATTTATAATGCAGGGGGCGGAGCTTCAGATTCTAGAGAGCATTTGATTGGACAGAAAATCTGATGAGAAGCTGAAGAGTGATGTCATCAAAATCATTGATCTGTATTGGCGGAAGTGAGAGACTGTACGTTTTGAACTCGTATATCTTCTAAATGTGAATTTTATCGTTGTTTTGAAGCACGCTAGCTTGATGAGGACCAGAACTAACAATAAACAGTAATTTAACTTAGTTAATATTAATTTCAACAAATGTATACTATTAAAACATTGTATCTATACACATTTTTAATGCACCTGAACTAAGATGAAATAACAATGGTTTGTTAACTTAAGTTAAAAAAGATGAATAAATGCTGTGGCAAATGTCGGTTCAATAGGACCTAATTAAAACCAAACATAGTCAGATACTCTTCGAAAAATCACCTTTATTTTTTAATATTTTTGACTTTAAGCAGCTGTTGGTCGTTAGTTAAATCAGTTTAAGTCACAAATGTAAACTTCACATGGAGAAATATAAAATCTCAGCTCATGTTATGAGTCACATGAGAACATATTGAGGGCGTGTAAACGGTTAGATCTCATTATTCATCATGAACTCAATGGACTCGGCGTCTCAGCCCTGTTCTTAAAAGGACATTCAACTGAAGAAAAATCACATGAAGTGCTCCGACAGGTTAAAATGATGCCTAATTTAGGTGTAAACAACAAGAAACAAAGCACTCGCATCTTTTGTCCTGGACAATAGGTCCACAAAGCTGGAAAGCACTTATTGAAAATCAGATTGTCCGACTGCAATAGAGACCGAATGCAAATGATTGTGTTGATTCATTGGCAAACAAACAAAAAAATTAAGCAATTAAGCATAGCAAATTACACTTACACAAGTTACACAAGTTACACAAATTACACAAGTTATCCTATTATATATACTGACTTGGGGTAAGAAAAATAATCATGTTTTCCCTTTAAATTAAGCTTTTTGAATACATTTTTCTGACCTCTTTGGCAGATGAGCTCCATTTTGATACATTTTTTCAGAAAACAAGACTTATTTAATGGGCTTTCATTAAAACTTGGCTGCTGAACGGCAAACATTTGTATTAAATTGGTGCCAGAGAAATCTGACAATAAATCCTTTTGCCAAATAGAGGAAAACTTCAACACCCATAATGCACTGGGCATGTTGCCGTCCAAGGCCACGCCCACCAGTCTACTATAGATAGGCCTACCAGAGTCAAATACCACCTTGCTTTTGTAGGAAATACTTCTTAGCAAACTTATAGTCGTTATTGTGTCAATTTGGTGCAAGAATTCAACGAGTAAACGTTTAGCGGGGGTGAACTACTTTCGGTTTCCAGCACACTGTAGACAGCGGCTAAAGGCTGCAAAGAATTGTAAAAACAGAGAGAAAATAAAATATAACCTCAATTTCAAACTGGATGACCACAGTGTTTTAGTCCAAACGGATGAGGAGAACGGTCAGTTCCACTAAACCTTCCGAAGCATTTTTCATTGATAAACCGACACTTGTAAAACAATGTTCATTTACATATATACTACCGATATTGTAACAATACAAAGTGTGTTGGAAATTACACTAGTTCACTTTAAAAAAAAAACTTTTGCTGATAATTTACTCACCCCCCATGTCATCCAAGATGTCCATGTCAGTCGTTTTGATGAAAACATTCCAGGATTTTTCTCCATATAATGGACTTCAATGGGGTCCAAACGGTTAAAGGTCCAAATGAGAGTTTCAGTGCAGCTTCAAAGGGCTTTAAACGACACCAGACGATGAATAAGGGTCTTATCTTGTCAAATGATCGCTCATTTCAAAAAGAAATAAAAAAGTTAAAGTTTCATAAGCACAAATGCTCGCCTTGCTTTGTTCTGATGCGCATTCGTGACTCTCCTGTTCGAACTCGTTGATCAGTTTGAGTTCGAGTAATTTTGTTCATTTCGTTCGGTGAGTGAACCAAATGACTCAAAAAAAAAAGATTTGAACTTGTTCAAGGAAATGACTCGAAAAAAGATTTGTTAATTTTGATGAACCAAATGACTCGAAAAAAGATTCGTTCATTTTGATGAACGAGTTCGAACAGGAGAGTCGAGCAAGGCGAGCATTTGTGCTTATAAAACTTAAACTTTTGTATTTATTTTTGAAATGACAGATTGTTTCGCTAGATAAGACCCTTATTCTTCATCTGGTGTCGTTTAAAGCCCTTTGAAGCTGCACTGAAACTCTCATTTGGACCTTGAACCGTTTGGACCCCATTGAAGTCCATTATATGGAGCAAATCCTGGAATGTTTTCATCAAAAACCTTAATTTCTTTTCGACTAAAGAAAAAATGACATGGACATCTTGGATGACATAAGGGTGAGTAAATCATCAGCAAAAGTGTATTTAAAAGTGAACTACTCCTTTAATATCTTAAGTTATTTTGCTTTTCAAGGAAATGTGTCTTGATTTAAGAATGTTTAGATAATTGTATTGTAAAAAAAGAACATTACACAGAGAATAATGGGAAATGTAGTTTTGTTGCCTCATAAACTATTACATAACAAATACATAAAATATGTTGGAAATAAACTGTCATCAACATTGACAATAAAAAAACGTACTTAAGACCAAATGACAGTTTGGTTCCACCCGATCAGATCAAACAGGTGCCCAATATTTCCTTTTTTCTCTTCTCTTTCTGACTACAAAGGTTTCAAAACCAGTCATACTAAAGAGTCTGATGTATAAATATCAGAAATATCTCACAATTAAGATAAATCTTCTCCATGCTCCACGTCCCCCTGAAAGGAAAACACACGGAAGATGATCAACCTGAATTTCTCCTGGAAAAAGTGAAAGTCTAAACACTGACAGATGGAGGAGGTTAAGAGGAAAGACACGTGTGTAGGAAAACTATACGGGAGAAACACCATGCATGTGCCTCGGGAGAGATTTCATCATCATGTGTGTGTGTGTGTGTGTAGGCATGACGTACAGCAGATGCAATCCCAGGATGCATTTCAACAGGCCCATTTGGCCTCAACGTTGCAGATTTGCATGACTGCTCTCTGTTAGTTTCACATCTGACTAACAGCATAAATATAGTCCACGCTACAGCTTATTCTTGCCAAGAACTGGCCATTTATGAGCAGTGGTTGCTCATTACCGTCCGTCCCATTGAAAAGGTCAAAATCCGCCTGTAAACACATTAAAGTGAATGACAGATGCATCCCAGAGAGAAAAAGTCACACTGATTTTTACCACGTTTGGTTGGTCATAAATGTCAGATAAATATTAAAGGGGTTAGTTCACCCAAAAACGAAAATGACGACTCTCATGCCGTCCCAAGCCCGTCAGACTCAGAACACAGTTTACGATATTTTAGATTTAGTCCGAGAGCTTTCTGTCCCTCCATTGGAAATGTGTGTTTGGTATACTGTCCTTGTCCAGAAAGGAAATAAAGACGTCATCAAAGTAGTCATGTGACATCAGTGGATTAGTTACAATGTTTCGAAGCATCGAAAATACATTTTGGTCCAAAAATAACAAAAACTACGACTTTATTTAGCATTGTGATCCGCGTTCAGTGATGTGTGTCTTAAAAGTATGGCCTGAATACTTTCAGGTTTTAAAGGATTAGTTCACTTTTGAAAAAACTTTTGCTGATAATTTACTCACCCCCATGTCATCCAAGATGTCCATGTCTTTCTTTCCTCAGTTGAAAAGAAATTAAAACATTCCAGGATTTTTCTCCATATAATGGACTTACATGGGAACCAAACGTTAAATAACAGTTTCAGTGCAGCTTCAAAGGGCTTTAAACGACACCAGACGATGAATAAGGGTCTTATCATGCGAAACGATCGCTTATTTCAAAATTTATTCCAAAAATGTAACTTTTCTAAGGACAAATGCTAGCCTTGCTCTATTCTGTGAGGCGCGTTTGTAACGTCACGTAATACGTAATTACGTTCAAAAGGTCACGGGGACGTAGCCTGAAATACAGAGTCAGTGTTTACAAGTTGAACGCATATTGCAAACTAACTCAAACGCCGTTTACAAAAAAAGTAATTAAAAGGTAAAACAACGATGTCGGACGATTTTGACTCTGTACTTCCGGCTACGTCGCCCGTGACCTTTTGAACGTAATTACGTATTACGTGACGTTACAAACGCGCCTCACAGAATAGAGCAAGGCTAGCATTTGTCCTTAGAAAAGTTACATTTTTGGAATAAATTTTGAAATAAGCATGATAAGACCCTTATTCATCGTCTGGTGTCGTTTAAAGACATTTGAAGCTGCACTGAAACTCTCATTTGGACCTTGAACCGTTTGGACCCCATTGAAGTCCATTATATGGAGAAAATCCTGGAATGTTTTCATCAAAAACCTTAATTTCTTTTCGACTGAAGAAAGAAAGATATGGACATCTTGGATGACATGGGGGTGAGTAAATTATCAGCAAAAGTTTTTTTTAAAGTGAACTACTCCTTTAATGACTCAATTGAATACAGAAAGCAGAGTTTGCCTCACCAAAACGGTGAATGGAGTGTGAGCGGCCCGTCTGATGCCGAGACCAGCCCTTTGTAAACAGATGATAAGTGCGAGGTTCGAGAAAACACTCAATGCGAGCGACATTCATCTGGAAACAGTTATAAGAGTAGGAAAAGCACCTATTATGAAGTCATTGTAGTGATGCAACAGTGTCAAATCACAGGCAACACTGAAGTGAGACAATGGCTTGTTTGTATTGAATTCCTAGTAAATCTGGATGTAAAAAATCTGTTATTGATGCAAGTGTGTGTGTATGGGCTTCCTCTAAGGGCGGTGTGTGAGCATAACCCTACTCGCCACACAAACCGCTACTCTACCTCAACAACAGCCTCCTTCCTCCTGTTTACGCCTGTCCTCTCTTAAACACTCCCATGAAAGTAGAAAAACAACTAACCAACCCAACCATACCGTTCTGATGTTGTAAAGCACATTATGAAGGTGTTCAACCGCTAGGCCATGACCTGATAATGGGGTCGCAGGTCTCATGGAAAACAATGCATTATCCGAGCGCTGCAGTGATCATATATATACATATACATATGGTTTGGATATAGTAGTCAACATTTAAAGTGGATCAAAACCGTTCAGCAAAGTTATCCATGAATTTTGAACAATAGCCACTTCTTTTCTTTTTATTTATTTATTTTTATTGCAAATTAAAGAAAACATACAAAAACAGCGAACAGAAGAGAAAAAAATACAATAAATTAATACAATAACAATAAGAGAGGGGTTACAGACATCAAAATAGATTGCATTAAGTTATACAATACCCACTTCATTTGATCCACTTTTGTAGGCCAACCTGTTTTTTTTTCCCCCATCATCACCCTGATTACCTTGACAAAACCCAATAGGATTTTTCAAAAAAAAAAAAAAGAAAAAAAAAAGTTTACCATCGTAAATCTCAACTTTTTAAGCACATTTTTCCCTGTATAGCAAATCTAGGTCTTAATGTCCCTGACAACCTCTTTATTTAGACACTTGTTAGCAACCACCTTTCAAGATAAGCCGATGCTTTCAGGGATAAAACGTTACAATATCTTGAGCTTATGTTCACCATATAACTTATTTTAGGAGATTAACCAAAACCTATTGACTTCAGGACGAAGTGCCGAGAGTTTTGGCCTTCAGAAATATGTCTCTCTATTGTGCAGTTCATTTCAGCAGCTTTTAAATGGGAGGAGAAACACGTTCCACATCTTTAACTGTTGATTAGCGTGTGCAGGGTTCTCAAATTTTATCAAAAGCTTGGAGTCGGATCACATGCGGTTATAGGAGCCCCGTCCCTCAATTTTACCCATTGTTCATTTCATAATTAACCAGCACAAATTGAAATCATAGACTCTAAAAAATGCTAGGTTGTTTCAACCCAAATTTGGGTCAAATGTGGACAAACTCCAATGTTGGGTTAGAAATGTACTGTTGTAAGTGAAAGTTGAAGAATTTAAATTATTTTTTTAACCCAACATTTGGGGTTTGTCCATGTTTGACCCAAATTTGGGTTGAAACAACCCAGCATTGTTTAGATTGGTAAATCTGAAGAATGACAGAGCAATTCATCACATCAAATATTCTAGTCTTTAATGTTATATTTTATATATACAAAACACTTTGGAAATGTGTCTAGTTGAAATGGTGTAATGATTTATTGCGTGGTCTGGGACATTGTGAACAAATGGACATATTAGAGTATTAAGGTGTTTGTGTGTGTACACAAATATCTTTTTGCTTTGAAAAATACAAATGCAATGGCAATTATTAATGTATGTTTTGACAGGATATAAAATATTACCCTGAGCACTAAATTTTTATATCATAAACTATTTATGAATTATAATAAAAACAGTAATTTAAAATAAAATGAATGAATGGTCCCATACCATAACATTTCCCTTATAGTCTCAGGTAATGTAAGCAAGCCAAAGCCAAAGCTTCTAGCCTGGTTGCAAAGGAGTTGTAGAGTTTTTGACTGCATCAATAATAATGTATACAATGGGCTATATATTAAATGTTCGACGAGCTTTCTTCCCTTCTCCATCACGACGTGTGTTGGCGGCTCGCGCGATATTTGGTTACCTAGTAACGAACGTACGGCGGCCGAGAATGTTCCGTCAACTTCCGTGTTTTCGCGCGTCTATTTTGCCTTATCTGGCCGAGAGATATGCGCCGGCGGCAGGAAACTTCACTTTGTGTGCCTGCGCCTCGTATACAACGTTATATATAAAGCTTACAGGACAACTTGGCCTTTTCAGCGTGAGAAATACACGATGTGGTGTGTGAGCGTGCTGGTTGAATTACGTGTGTCTCACAGCCAATGCGTGAAACTTGAACCCTGCGTGCGTCTCATCTGTCAACATGGACAGGTTGCAGTCAGTCAGATCAGTGAAGCACATGAGAACTGAAAGACTGAGGTGGTTCCCCATAAAAAGAGCATTTCATTCATTCCGATCAAATATACCTTAATGCATAAGACACTTTGGATAAAAACGTCTATCAAATGCATCTCAAAATGAAAGAAGAGGTCGGATGTCAAATATACAGGAACAGAGCATAAGAAAAGGAAACTTGCATTATGACATAAGATTATGAATGCAATCAAGGCACTTATGAACGATAAGGTGAGGAAATGCATTTTTTTTTTGTGGAAATAACAGCACTTTTCAAAATGTTTAGCCAGCTTTAGACATTATGCGAAGTATAAGTAACTTTGCAAGCACATATTCTACTACACTATGAGAGTTAGTTGCATACAGTAGTTAATGTCTAAAGCTGACTATCAAAATAAGTGTGGTAATGGCCCTTTCTCCTGCAATCTTGTCCATGCTAATGTGGTGATGCAGTGCATTTAGCTCTGAGGGCCCTTGGGTGAAACACAGACACAGAAATGAAAGGTGACCGAGGCATTCACTGATTCATGCATTTGTCAGCAGTCACCATGGATCAGTGAAAAAGAAAAAGTTCACCCAAAAATTAAAGTTCTGCATCGTTTACTCACCCCTGTGCCATTCCAAAATAATATTAGTATTGCATATTATTCTTTTACGGCGTTTTTTTTTGTCCTTGCTTGACAGTGTCGGGTCACTATAAACTGTTCAGATATGTCAACTTTTATAATGCATGCATGGGAAAATAACAGCACATAGATTTGAAACAACATGAGGGCCTTTTTATTTTTGGGGGGATGCATTTCATAACCTTGTACTCCAGTTATATCAGATCATATCAAATGCACATGATCATTTTTAGCTTGAAATGTTATGACCAGCAGCAACGATAATTATGCTCCATTTGCTTTTCTTTTTCTACCTCGGGAAACGTGCATTTTCTGTGAAGTTGCATTGAAATAAAATGTATTGTATTGGTGGTACATAAATGTAGAATTTATTCTAAACGTAAATGCCAATAAAGCATGCACAAAAGCACGCAGATTTCGGGGAGACACATGACTCATAATGAAATTAGCGAATATGAACACGTGTTTTAAGGGACTTTTCTCCCTTTTAAGCGTTTGATTTGAAGCAGATGAACGGCTCAGGTTTCAACAGGAAATGGTTAAGGTATGAAACTACAGCAAAACCCCCCTATCTTTACCTCTGGTGCTATTCTCAGAGTCTAATGACAATGCAAAGTGCAAACTAACAACTGAATTGACATGACGTGCAAACCTTCAGCTTAGAGCTCACCATCCGATTCTTCACTTTTAAACCTAGTGTATTTGATTCAAAAAGGAAAATAAGTCATCAAAGTTGCATTTATTTGTTCGTTAATAGTTTTTAAAAAAAGTTAAATATATTTAGAGTTTAAAATAACTGTTTTCTATTCGAATATATTGCAAAATATAATTTATTCCAGTGATTTAAAGCTGAATTTTCCAGTCTTCAATGTCACACAATCTTTCAGAAACCACTCTACTATGATGATTTGATGCTCAAGACACATTTCTGATTGTTATCAATAATGAAATAGTTACTAACATAGTAAAATTTTGAAAAAAAAATTGATCAAAAGTGACGTTTTTATAATGTTACAAAAGATTCTATTTCAAATAAATGCTGTTCTTTTGAACTTTCTGTTCTGAAAAAAAAATGTATCACTGTTTCCACGAAAATATGAAGCAGCAGCAGATTTTTAAAGGCATCTCAATGGCGATTCCTCTTTGTTACGGGTCACGGGTAGAGCGGGTCTCTCAGACAGCTGCTCTGTAACTGCAGGGGACACATCGCTCAGGTTAAGTTAGGGATCAGACGCTCTTATCCGTTGATTGCACAAAGACGGACAAAATCGCACCCTAAGCTGGAAGAAGTTGTCCAGACCTGCACTCTCACTCCACTTAAACAACAACAACAAAAGAGATGCTTAATGTGGGCGAGTGCCAGGTGCTTGAGACACACTCTCACCCCGGACCGGGGTCACGCTTTAGCAGCCCTTGACAGCTCCACTGATTAGCAGACAAGCCTGGAGGTGGTGAAAGGTCAGTTAGAGAGAGAGAAGGAGATGGACAGTCAAGGTGAAGGAGGACACGACCTCCTCGAGGCCATATGTCCTTCTCAGACTGACCAATAGCCTGCTTGACCTTTCACCTCAGGTTCACGCTGTCTCTTTCACCACAAAACCACTCAATCAGAATGTCAACGAATCAACATTCTAGAGTGGATACATTCTTTTTCCCAAGGCGTGATGTTGCCAGGCAACCGGTGTTACGACGTACAACAAACACAGATATTGGATGACGACATCATGATTGAGAGGACAGGAGAGGGATTGGTCAGAACAGCAGAGGTTACGTCAGACACGCCCACTCGCAGTGAGTGTTTGGTAATGGAAATAATGATGTGTATATAATCATAATTTGAGCAATGTAATATGCAATGCATTCATATACAAATATGACATTAAATTACAATGATCGATTAAAGGATGGATGGATGGATGGATAGAACTATAGATAGAAACACAAATGGAAGGAATGACAGAACCAAAGATAGAACGATAAATGGATGGAACAACAGAAAAATGTTGGATATTGTTGGAAGAATGGATGACAGAACCATAGATAGAAAGATGAATGGATGGAATGACAGAAACATGGATGGATGGATGGATGGAAGGAATTAAAGAACCATAGATACAAGGATATAAAGATGGATTGATGGATGGAATGACAGAACCAAAGATAGATAGAAAAATGGATGGATTGATGGGTGGATGGATGGATGGATGGATGGATGGAATGACAGAACCATAGATAGAAAGATGAATGGATGGAACCACAGAACCATGGATGGAAGGATGGATGGATGGGTGGGTGGATGGATGGGTGGGTGGATGGATAAATGAGTGGGTGGGTGGGTAGGTGGATGGATGGATGGGTGGATGGATGGATGGGTGGGTGGGTTGATGGATGGATGGATGAAAGGAATGACAGAACCATAGATAGAAAGATGAATGAATGGAACGACAGAAACATGGATGGATGGATGGATGGATGGATGGAAGGAATGACAGAACCAAAGATAGATAGAAAAATGGATGAATTGATGGGTGGATGGATGATGGATGGAATGACAGAACCATAGATAGAAAGATGAATGTATGGAACCACAGAACCATGGATGGATGGATGGGTGGATGGATGGGTAGATGGATGGATGGATGGGTGGGTTGATGGATGGATGGATGAATGGGTAGATGGATGGATGGATGGGTGGGTTGATGGATGGATGGATGGATGGATGGATGGGTAGATGGATGGATGGATGGATGGATGGATGGATGGGTGGGTTGATGGATGGATGGATGGATGGATGGATGGATGGATGGAAGGAATGACAGAACCAAAGATAGATAGAAAAATGGATGAATTGATGGGTGGATGGATGATGGATGGAATGACAGAACCATAGATAGAAAGATGAATGTATGGAACCACAGAACCATGGATGGATGGATGGGTGGATGGATGGATGGATGGGTGGGTTGATGGATGGATGGATGGATGAATGGGTAGATGGATGGATGGATGGGTGGGTTGATGGATGGATGGATGGATGGGTAGATGGATGGATGGATGGATGGATGGGTGGGTTGATGGATGGATGGATGGATGGATGGATGGATGGGTAGATGGATGGATGGATGGGTGGATGGGTGGGTGGATGGAATAAATGACAAAACCATACATAAAAAGATAGAACGACAGAACCATAGAGAGATGGAACAACAGAACCATGGATGGATGGATGGGTGGATGGATGGATGTATGGATAGATGGGTGGATGGATGGATGGATGAAAGGAATGACAGAACCATAGATAGAAAGATGAATGGATGGAACCACAGAACCATGGATGGATGGATGGGTGGATGGATGGATGGATGGGTGGGTTGATGGATGGATGGATGGATGGATGGATGGGTAGATGGATGGATAAATGGATGGATGGGTGGGTGGATGGAATGAATGACAAAACCATACAAAAAAAGATAGAACGACAGAACCATGGATAGATGGGTGGATGGATAGAGCTATAGCTGAACAATCTTTGAGCTATAATATTTTCCCTCCAGTGAAGGAAATTCGAACCCACTCTGTCACAGCAGGATCAACACAAGTCACTCAATCACTTCAGATCAAGTGTTCTCAAACCCCGGAGCAGCTGCACGAGATCAAATCAACATAATCCTCCTCAGTACCATTCGTGTTCAGCACAGGCCAAACCTGCACATTTGATGCACTGTGACAGAGTCGACTCCTACAACTATGCACCTACTGTTTCAAGGTGCGCTTGAAATGCAATACATCTTAATTACCTGGTTGCGGGGCCTTTGGATGCCTTTGAGACGCTGTCATGTCTCTCTCCTTCGGTTATGTTTAACAGCTATTATAGTCAGACTTTTGTGAGAAAAGACAGTTCTGAAAATACCACTAGGCAATTATAGTATTACCCAAAAGCTCATGAAACATGTCAGAAATGTATGTTTGGACAGGCTTTGAAGTCTGCCTATGTTTTCTTTTCTTGTGGTTCAAAATAGCTGAGTGCACCTAAATCAATCTATTCTCAAACTAGAAATCTTCATAATCGAAAACAACAAAAAAAAACTCCCACTCGCCTTCGGCTGTTGTATGTTTTATTTCTTTTTTTGACAGTTGCATACAGTAACCGCCCAAGCGCCCTCCTATGTGCTTCCCTACATTGCAAGATGATTTATAGTTTCTATAAATAAAAAACAAAAGCGATGTGATCACTTAAAACAACCTTGTTTTTAAAATTCTCTCACCATGTGCGCTAAGTTAAAAACATTGTAATTAGTGCTGAGGTTTGCTTCACATTCAGTACACCTTGCAGATCGTTTTGCCAACTTAAGAAAAGAAAAATGCATTGAAAACTAAACAATACACCAGGTTAAGTCCACTACTGAACTTTTCAATTCTGAACTGCACTCATTGAACTCCACTGACTCATTCTAGTTCACTCAGATGATTCATTTAAATGAACTGACTCTGCAGTTCACTACTCTATTCTATGGAAGCTTGTTTCCGCCACAGAATGAAAAATAAAATGTAATTGCGACTTTTTATTTTACAATTCAGATTTTTTTTCTCAGAATTGCGTGATATAAAGTCAGAATTGCATGATATAAACTCCCAATTGCGTGTTATAAAGTTAGAATTGCGAGATATAAAGTCAGAATTGCGTGATATAAAGTCGCAATTGCAAGTTAAAAAAGTCAGAATTGCGTGATATAAAGTCACAATTGCATGATATAAAGTCACAATTGCGAGATATAAAGTCAGAATTGCATGATATAAAGTCACAATTGCGAGATATAAAGTCAGAATTGCGTGATATAAAGTCAGAATTGCGAGATATAAAGTCAGAATTGCGAGATATAAAGTCAGAATTGCGAGATATAAAGTCAGAATTGCGAGATATAAAGTCAGAATTGCGAGATTTAAAGTCCGAATTGCGAGATTTAAAGTCCGAATTGCGAGATATAAAGTCAGAATTGCGAGATATAAAGTCAGAATTGCGAGATATAAAGTCAGAATTGCGAGATATAAAGTCAGAATTGCGAGATTTAAAGTCCGAATTGCGAGATTTAAAGTCAGAATTGCGAGATATAAAGTCAGAATTGCGAGATATAAAGTCAGAATTGCGAGATATAAAGTCAGAATTGCGAGATATAAAGTCAGAATTGCGAGATATAAAGTCAGAATTGCGAGATATAAAGTCGCAATTGCGAGATATAAAGTCAAAATTGCGAGATATAAAGTCAGAATTGCGAGATTTAAAGTCCGAATTGCGAGATTTAAAGTCAGAATTGCGAGATATAAAGTCAGAATTGCGAGATATAAAGTCAGAATTGCGAGATATAAAGTCAGAATTGCGAGATATAAAGTCAGAATTGCGAGATATAAAGTCAGAATTGCGAGATTTAAAGTCCGAATTGCGAGATTTAAAGTCAGAATTGCGAGATATAAAGTCAGAATTGCGAGATATAAAGTCAGAATTGCGAGATATAAAGTCAGAATTGCGAGATATAAAGTCAGAATTGCGAGATATAAAGTCGCAATTGCGAGATATAAAGTCAGAATTGCGAGATATAAATTATTCTGAGGGGAAAAAAGTTAGTCTTTTTTCCCCCTTAGAATTGGCCTGATAACTCGCAATTGCGAGTTTATATCTCACAATTCTGAGGAAAGATGTCCGAATTTCGAGATATAAACTCCCAATTATGCGTTATAAAGTCCGAATTGCGAGATGTAAACTCGCAATTGTGAGAAAAAGTCACGCTTATTTATTTATTTATTTTTATTCAGTGGCAGAAACAAGCTTCCATTGTATTCTCAGTTATATGAATTATGGCGTATGCTAGCTGTTTAGGATTTTGCAGAGATTTTGAAGAGATTATTTAATCAATCAAAAAAAAAAGTTGACCGAGAGATTAAATTATACCTGTATGTAATCAGATAATGATTCAAACATATGGTTTAAGCACAATACGAAGCTTCTTCGTTGAAGAAAGACATTGAAGCTGCTCACCATTAGTAAAATACTAAAAATGTCACTACAGACTCACTATTGACTACTATTTGAAATTACAAGCAGCTTGACGACTGAGAAGACTTCGAAAGCGAATAAGTTGCGACCGCATTCGGAAGCACGTTTTCTGACCGCACGAACAGTGATTTAATCGAAATGGCTCTGAGCCTGAAGTTCAGGAGTTGTTAAGGCGTTAATGCAGCTCTTGTTAGATCATTCAGTGCTGGGTGTGTCGACTGAAGCCACAACATGCACCAGTTTCCTGTTGGCGTGAACCCAAAGCAACGCTTCCTATCGTTACCTGCACTAATCACGAAAGTGAAAAACTACATCAAGAGATGCGATCGCAACCACACAACCACATGACCAATGAAAAACACAGCTTTAATGAAAGCGCTCGCGTCGGCGCGTGTCAAGAGCCGATATCGTGTGCTCACACCTATACATCTCCAGATCTCCGTTAAATTCAGCGACTTTTCAACTGCTCTGTGGCCATCGTTACAGCCAAGCCCTAACATCGTAATTACTCATTAGGGGGTTACACCCTAAAACAGGTTCACAAATTTACTCATGACTGTTGAACTGTTTAACAGCTGACCTAACAAGCACTTCTACCTCTCGTGAGTCTCAGAGGACCTGGATGGATGTTCAGCACTAGTTCGGGCCTGTTGGTATGAATAACACCATCAACAATATGATGGTCATTTGGACGCGTCAACTCTATGTGAACTCCCAAGTTGGCGTATTTTACTTGCATTGAGAACCGGGAGGATTGTTCCACTTTTCCCATGATTCCCAACTGATTAGGATTACATGGAAAAAGGCAAGATGAGTCACTTGACCTACAACGTGCAAAAGTTAGATGTGATGTAGTCCATCTCGTCTGTTGAACGTTCACCTTCATCTTCACTGCACTGCTGAAAGTGTAGTTGCTCTTCGGTTATGTCTCAGATGTTTCTCCTACAAATAAAGACAGACCCAAATGAGTCAATGGTCGTCATCCAGTAAGAGTACAGAGCGATAACATGGTAGAAGTGTGTAAAAAGGTCAAACATTAGCTAACTGTAAGCATTATATTTCTTCAACATCTCCGTTGATGTCAGTTAACACAATTGTTTATTGTTTGTTAATTGTAGTTCAAAGTGCATTAACTATTGTTAACAAATGCAACTTTGGAATTTTACAAAAATAAGAGTGGCAGAGTTAGTGATTTGATGGATGGATGGATGGATGGATGGATGGATGTTGACAATAGTAGATGGATGGATGGATGTTAACAATAGTGGATGGATGGATGGATGTTGACAATAGTGGATGGATGGATGGATGGATGGATGGATGGATGTTAACAATAGTGGATGGATGGATGGATGGATGGATGTTAACAATAGTGGATGGATGGATGGATGGATGGATGTTAACAATAGTAGATGGATGGATGGATGTTAACAATAGTGGATGGATGGATGTTAACAATAGTGGATGGATGGATGGATGTTAACAATAGTGGATGGATGGATGGATGTTGACAATAGTGGATGGATGGATGGATGGATGGATGGATGGATGGATGGATGGATGGATGGATGTTAACAATAGTGGATGGATGGATGGATGGATGGATGTTAACAATAGTGGATGGATGGATGGATGTTGACAATAGTGGATGGATGGATGGATGGATGGATGGATGGATGGATGGATGGATGTTAACAATAGTGGATGGATGGATGGATGTTGACAATAGTAGATGGATGGATGGATGTTAACAATAGTGGATGGATGGATGTTGACAATAGTGGATGGATGGATGGATGGATGGATGTTAACAATAGTGGATGGATGGATGGATGGATGTTAACAATAGTGGATGGATGGATGGATGTTAACAATAGTGGATGGATGGATGTTAACAATAGTGGATGGATGGATGGATGTTAACAATAGTGGATGGATGGATGGATGTTAACAATAGTGGATGGATGGATGTTAACAATAGTGGATGGATGGATGGATGTTAACAATAGTGGATGGATGGATGTTAACAATAGTGGATGGATGGATGGATGTTAACAATAGTGGATGGATGGATGGATGTTAACAATAGTGGATGGATGGATGGATGTTAACAATAGTGGATGGATGGATGCTAACAATAGTGGATGGATGGATGTTAACAATAGTGGATGGATGGATGGATGGATGGATGGATGGGTGGGTTGATGGATGGATGGATGGATGGATGTTAACAATAGTGGATGGATGGATGGATGGATGGATGGATGGATGGGTGGGTTGATGGATGGATGGATGGATGGATGGATGGGTAGATGGATGGATAAATGGATGGATGGATGGATGGATGTTAACAATAGTGGATGGATGGATGGATGGATGTTAACAATAGTGGATGGATGGATGGATGGATGTTAACAATAGTGGATGGATGGATGGATGGATGTTAACAATAGTGGATGGATGGATGTTAACAATAGTGGATGGATGGATGGATGTTAACAAGATAGATAGATAGATAGATAGATAGATAGATAGATAGATAGATAGATAGATAGATAGATAGATAGATAGATAGATAGATAGATAGATCAAACCAGCTCTAACCAGCATTCATATTTCTAGTCAATTTCCAGTATGCAGCATCACGTATTAATAACTAAACATCCTTTGAATGACACACACTCCAGCATCTGCAGAGTCACATGAACCGGTTCAAGCCGGTTTGCCTCTATCAGCATTTTTAACCAGATGCATCCCACTTTTCCAGTCGGTAGCTCTTGACCTGCATGACCTTAATGACGGAGTCCACCGCGTGCTCAGGAAACTGTCTGAAGCGTAAACGGCCGCGAGGGATTTCATGATGATTGATAACGGAGGAAAAACGCAACAGAGAAACAAGGCAGGTGTCAAACCTTTGGCCTTTCGGTTACGTAATCATGTGCTCAGGTGGACCACAGATCTACTCCTGTAACAGGAGCAGGAAGAACAAAAGCTACCTGGATCAGGAATCTGAGCAAGTTTAGGAGTGTTCCTGCGGTTGGAAAATATTCCAGTCGTGTGTTTGAATCACAGGAACGAATGAGTATGCGTAAGAAACAGAAGAAGAGTCATGGCAGCTTGCTTAAGAGGATTATATAACGACAGTAGCTTCGGCAGTTCATGCAAAGGTCAAAAGGTCATGAACTTCTTGAGAAGCTTTGTGTACAGACAAATGTATGTGAACATGAAACACACATCCTCTAACCTCAAGTATAATCAATAGTAAAACTGAAGCGTATATAAAACACTTGATATTAAAATAAGATCCATATGTGGAAAGGAATGTTTAAACACGTATTTTAGGTGTTTATACAGTCAAACTTGTCGTCCCCATTGGGGTGTGTATAGGTAGATACTGAGGAGTGTGTAGATGTCTGTGGTTAACTGCTGAAGGATGTAGTAAGAGCGTCTGAGGTTGAATGAAGAGACTGTGGGGTTGTTCTGTGTAAGTGTGTGATGTTGATTCAGCTGCTAGAGCGGCAGGAATGTCGAAATGCACTTGCTTCTGTCTTTCGGTACCAGCTTCATCGACGACTGCTGTCCGAATATCCTAGGGCTGCAGTTTAAACAATTAAACAATGTTAAAGACTTGTTAATATTTCCATACATGATTTTTAAAGTTAACATTAAACATGCGTAACATACCATTAGCATTTTGGATGGATGGATGGATGGATGGATGGATGGGCAGATAGATAGAACAACGGATGGATGGATGGATGGATGGAACAACAGATGGATGAATGGATGGATGGACAAATGGACAGATACACAGACAGATAGAATGATAGATGGATGGATGGAACAATAGATAGAACAACAGATGGATGGATGGATAGAATTATAGATGGATGGATAGAATGATGATGGATGGATGGATGGACAAATGGACGGATACACAGACAGATAGAATGATGGATGGATGGATAGTTAGAATGATAGATGGATGGATAGAACGATGGATGGATTCATGGATGGATGGATGGATGGATAGATAGAATTATAGATGGATGGATAGAACGATGGATGGATGGATGGATGGATAAATAGAATTATAGATGGATGGATAGAATGATGGATGGATGGATAGTTAGAATGATAGATGGATGGATAGATAGAACAACAGATGGATGGATGGATGGATGGATAGTTAGAATGATAGATGGATGGATAGATAGAACAACAGATGGATGGATGGATGGATGGATAGTTAGAATGATAGATGGATGGATAGATAGAACAACAGATGGATGGATGGACAAATGGACGGATACACAGACAGATAGAATGATAGATGGATGGAAGGATAGATAGAACAACAGATGGATGGATGGATGGATGGATAGAACGGTGGATGGATGGATAGTTAGAATTATAGATGGATGGATAGAACGGTGGATGGATGGATAGTTAGAATTATAGATGGATGGATAGAACGATGAATGATGGATGGATTCATGGATGGATGGATAGATAGAACAACAGATGGATGGATGGACAAATGGACGGATACACAGACAGATAGAATGATAGATGGATGGAAGGATAGATAGAACAACAGATGGATGGATGGATGGATGGATAGAACGGTGGATGGATGGATAGTTAGAATTATAGATGGATGGATAGAACGATGAATGATGGATGGATTCATGGATGGATGGATGGATGGATAGATAGAATTATAGATGGATGGATAGAATGATGGATGATGGATGGATTCATGGATGGATGGATGGATAGATAGAACAACAGATGGATGGATGGACAAATGGACGGATACACAGACAGATAGAATGATAGATGGATGGAAGGATAGATAGAACAACAGATGGATGGATGGATGGATAGAACGGTGGATGGATGGATAGTTAGAATTATAGATGGATGGATAGAATGATGGATGGATGGATGGATGGATGGATGGACAAATAGACAGACAGGACGGATAGACAGATAGATAGACAGACAGGACGGATAGACAGACAGATAGATTGATGGATAGATAGATAGATAGAATTTTACACTTAAAAAAAGTTCAAAGGTCATTTTTGGTTCCCCAAAGAACCGTTCAGTGAACCACTCTTCATATAATCATATTTCACATTTGAATAATCTTGAGAACTTGCACAACGAAAGAGTTCAAATGGAAGTTCAAGGATCTTCCTGGATCCATCGACGCCAATGAAAACCCTTTAGTGTACGGCCGACTCTATGGCCGGAAAATTGTTTTCAACAGCTGAGATTTTAATGAAGGAAAGACTGTTATACACTAAATTTCACAATTTGTTCCCCTTCAACTGCGAACCATTAGCGCTCACATAAAAAAAAAACACAACAACATCTGCCAGAAAGTATCAGCGAGCGTTGAAAAGAAGAAAACAGAGTTATGAGGAATGAAACCGATAGTGCAGCGATGTCTCTCTCCTTTACTGTTGACGCAACCCACGGTCACAGCGTTACACGTCACGCAACTACAGCGATCTGCACACAGAAATCCCCTCTCACGCTCGCATTCTGACAATGAAAACACTTGAGTTTCGCAGCACAGCCTGAACACAGACGTGATTAGGTGCGAACAGCTAATAAATGAGAAGCACACTCGCTGCTCCAGGCCCAATTAGATCTGTATGGAGCCGATCTGACAGACCCGAGGCCTTCAGCCAGCGCTCTGTCATAACAGTGTTCAGAGGTGTCAGTGGCATGCAACACGGTTAGCGTGACGCTACGCTTGGAACAAACGCCTCATAGTTCTGGGACCCATTCCTTTCGTTTTAATAGAAAGCAGAAACTAATAAACGTTTTGCTACAGGTGTTGATGCGTGCTTCTGTGGTCCATTATTCTGGGCATGATCAAGGTTATCATCGTTAACTCAAAACTAAAACATTAACTGAAATAAAAATAAAACGTATACAGTTTTAAGGCAATGTTTCTCAGTTTCAATCAGTTTAAAAATAAATAAACAATAGAATATATAATATTAAATAAATAAATTAAAAAAAAGCTAAAAAAATAAACTACACTTTTCGAATAAAAATGGCAACACAACAAAATGACAAAAATTTTAAATAAAATTAAAATGAATACAGAAAATAAAAAAACTTAAACTATAATATAGTATACAGATAAAGCTTAATAAAAACAATATATTTTAAAAAACTAATAAAAATGTCAATAACAAAATTACCAAAAAATAAAAAATAAAATAAAAAGAAAATAAAATCTGATAGAAAATTATAGTATAATAGTACTTTTTTTAATTTCAGCTAGTTGCAAAGGCAACATTTCTCAATTTTGTTCAGTTTAATAATGAATAGAATCAATAAACTATAATAGCTCAAAAATAAAACTTAATAAAAACTATATACACATTTATAATAACTAAAATACGAGTTTAAATACGATTAGAATGAAAACTGGAGAAAAAAATTGGATACAAAAATAGTACTATTATATATATGATTAGGGCTGTGCAAAATAAAAGTCTGTGTTTACATAATATATTTGTGTGTGCTGTGTATAATTATTTTGCATATATAAATACACACACATGCATGTACATATTTAAGAAAATGTGTTATTCACATATAAAATATTTATATTTAATATATATTATGCATTTATATATACATTAAAAGATTCGTTCATTTTGATGAACGAGTTCAAACAGGAGAGCCAAGAACGCGCATCACAGATAAGACCCTTATTCATCGTCTGGTGTCGTTTAAAGTCCTTTGAAGCTGCACTGAAACTCTCATTTGGACCTTGAACCGTTTGGACCCCATTGAAGTCCATTATATGGAGAAAATCCTGGAATGTTTTCATCAAAAACCTTAATTTCTTTTCGACTGAAGAAAGAAAGACATGGACATCTTGGATGACATGGGGGCGAGTAAATTATCAGCAAAAAATTTTTTAAAGTGAACTACTCCTTTAAAATGAAGTATACGCTGATGAAGACGGCAGTGCTGTTCTCAGGTGCACGGAGTGGGAAAAGCGCACTCTTGTTCCCGAGCTTTCCACAAATATTTCAAGTGTACTGAAATTAGAGCTGGAGTCTATCCAGGCCTTTGAATTCCTGCGAGCACGACGCACGTGCCAGACCGACTCTGTTTTTAATTTTTCACCCTTCTTGTGTTTTCCTAACAGAGGCCGTGCGTCTCAATGCAATCATTCTCTGATTCCTCGCGAATCTGTCCGCGTGCGTGCAGGAAATGGGGCCAAACTGGCTTCCTGAGCGGCTCGGGAGGAAACACGGAAATAAGAAAGGGGTGTGTGTTTAAAAATAACTCGGTATAAAAGGTCCAGACAGGATCCCACTCACTCTCAGACTCACACTCACACACTGACTGGCGGGATGTTTCTCCGGCGTTACACACTCGCACTCAGGCATGCAGGCCTCTGTAGAGTCACGCTACCAAAAACTACATCGACAAAACATATCATATTTAAAGGGTACCTATTATGGATTTTTGAAAATTGCCCTTCATGCAGTGTGTAACATAGATCTAAGTGAACGAAAACATCCCGCAAAGTTTTAAACATGAAAGTCTCTCAAAAGTAGTCGCTGATATGAATCGTTCGACGAACGATGCTTTTCCTTTGTCTAGTTGACGTCAACTTGACAAGTTATTTGAATAAGAAACGCCCACTTATTGCGCTCGGAGACGCCAGGGAAAACCGGAAAACAATCATGTCGAAGAGACGCTGTGTTTAGAAGTGCGACGCAAAAGCGAACTTTTTTCACCTGCCAAGTGAGGAGCATTTGAAGACTAAGTGGCTACAGTTCTTATTAGGGCTGGGTATTGAGACAAATTTCACAATTCGATTCGATTTCGATTCGATTCAATATTGATTATTTTGGATATCAGTTACAATAAGTGCCCATTTTTCTCAAGGGAATCAAATCTCTTAAATGCTGTAAACTATGGTCTATATATATATATAGTCTAGTTGTAGCCTACTAGGCTACATTAGCCTAATATGAAGGTATAATATAAAAAATAATATAAAAAGTGTTAAACTACAAACATGGCGGGTGTGCGAGTCAAACGGTTAAGCAGAGGTTTAGATTAGGTTCTAACCTGACGAACATATATTCGATGTTATCCACGTTATATTTAATCTGAGCTTTTATAAAGATACATTTGCTCTCCATCATTATGCAGACACAAGTGGAGATGTATGCATTAAAGAAAAACCCATGACTTTCAGATCAATGTGCTGCATTTCTCACCGATAATAACAGTAGGAAATTTAATTGTGGAGGATTGTAACTATGACAAGATGATTGACAGGGCAGTTTAAACGGTGTTAGGATGAAGGTAAGTGAGTGACAGAGCGGTCTGTAAAAGACATAATTATGTCTCAAAGCTTGCCAACTCAAAAGTATGTGCTTTTTCTTCACACAAACAGTACATACTTTTAGGGAAGAGTATAAGTAGGTGAATTGTATTGAAGCTTGTTTCCGCCACTGAATTGAAAAAATAATTGCATATTATTAATAAATTAATAAATAATTGCGCGAAATAAAGTCAGAATTGCGAGATATAAAGTCAGAATTGTGAGAAATAAAGTCGCAATTGCGAGACAAAGTCAGAATTGTGAGAAATGAAGTCGCAATTGCGAGATATAAAGTCAGAATTGCGAGAAATTAATTTCGCAATTGCGAGATTTAAAGTCAGAATTGTGAGAAAGTCACAATTGTGAGATATAAAGTCACAATTTTGAGAAATAAAGTTGCAATTGCGAGAAACAAAGACAGAATTCAGACTTCTATCTCGAAATTCTGACAACTTTTCTCAGAATTGTGAGATATAAACTCGCAATTGCGAGTTATCAGGCCAATTCTAAGGGAAAAAAAGACATAACTTTTTCCCCTCAGAATAGTTTATATCTCACAGTTCTGACTTTATATCTCGCAATTGCGACTTTATATCAATCAATTGTGAGAAATAAAGTCAGAATTGCGAGATTAAACTCGCAATTGTGAGAAGTCAAAATTGTGGGATAAAAAGTCTAAATTCTGACTTTATATCTCGCAATTGCGACTTTAATTCTTAGAATTGCGACTTTATATCTCGCAATTGTGACTTCATTTCTCGCAATTATTTTATTGATTTATTTTTTTTTATTCAGTGACGGAATTCCATAAAATTCGGACGCAGCAAACTGTAAAAAAAAATAATACGTTAAAAAAAACTGTAAACTACTGGCAGGTGTGGTTGCCAGGATCATACTGTAAAAATACGGTGTGTTACTGTTTTTGAAATGAACAGCTAAATAATTGTCAGCTACAGTATAGAACTTTAATTTATTAGCTATACGCTCTAACACGAAAACAGTAACACACCGTATAAATACAGTATGATGCTGGCAACCACAGCTACCAGTAGTTTACCAGTTTTTTTACAGGATTATGTTTTACAGTAAATTTCGGAGATATAAAGTCGTTGTCGTAAAGATTTTGTCATTTTTTTTTACAAAAAAATACTATTTTAGTCTACCAACTTCAAAATTTTGTTTAATTCAGTGCTACTTGCCGTTACTTTGTAGTTAGTTAGTTGAGAAATATACTTGTGACAACTTTCTAGGTAAATCCTATGCCATTTTTTTAGCTTGGTGTATATTCAAAAAAACATGGTGTGGGAAAAAAACAGAGGTACTTTTTGGCACTTAACGCAAGGTCCATCTCAAAGGCCTGAAGTTGGATATAAAGCAATGTCTAACTTCATCTGCATACTCGCATATATTATAACCTACCTCTAATCTGCTTAATGCAACTATAAGGCATGAAAATATTAAGATGCATTAAAACTGCTTTGAAACGTGGATTGTGAAAAGTGCTATACAATTGAAATTGACGGGGAAAAAAACAAGTGTCTGCATTCTGGGTAAATGTGTCTACAGTTTAGACACATTGTTTTAGGCTATAAATCATAACTATAAAACCAAGAATGTAAAGTGGGTGTAAAGCATAAACTTCACACACAAATCACCCGAAACGTGACACGAGATTGACATGAGAATGATCCATATAGTAAGCAAAGATAAAAGAAGCTACGGCTTGTAAAATTCCTGCTAAGATAATAAACGTTTGTGTTGCATGCATATCTAACATAAATGCATTTCATGAACGTCTTCTATAACACAGATCACAAATCCAGCGGCCTCGTTGACTGTTCTCATATTTTCAGGACTGTACGGCTTTTGTAAAAACATGTTTTGCAACGTTCACATGTGTTACCCAACCATTACAATATTGTGCAAAAAAAAAAAAGGGTATTAAGAAATAATTCTCAAAAGTAATTGCTCATTCTTAGAGGACGCATGACTTAAAGTCCAGCAATAAAGGACGTCCATGTCTATAATCATAATAATCTCTTCATATGAATCACGTGAATAGAACGGGAAGATTTCGGTTTCACTCCTAATATAAGAAGAATGACGATGGTGACTAACTCAAACAACGACTATTACTTTACTCACTATGCATTTGGCAGACGCTTTTATCCAAAGCGACTGGTCCACATTTACATTCTTATCAGTATTAAACAGAAAAAGACTGCAATTCCTCAACATAAGATTCATATCTACAGTAATAGTTTAAGTCAAATTAGGCCATTTTACTGCCAAATATATTTTCCCAAGAGGCATAAACATACAGACGAGCACCTACACGCACACTGGGATGGAAATAGCAATTCATACATCACAACGGCATGAACACACTTGCACACTGACACATCATTTAGAAATGATGCATGTAATGCCGAGTCTGGAACGCTGCCATGACAGTCCGAACACATGTCAAACTCCTGCACACATGACGTCTGTAATTGCTTTCATTTAGTGCAATGGAAAAAATGACCTCCGTCCGTCTGCATAAACATGACGACTGTTACCACAAACATGTGCCGTTATGTATCGTTTACATTCAGATGACCAAAAATGTGCAAAGGCGAGGAGTAGCCCTGGGTTTTACAACAACAAGGGCCGTTCACGTCGACAGAGCCAGTTTGAGGGGACATTATGCAAATTTGCATCGACTACACACACATGACGCAAATGCTTCTAGTCATGCAAGCTCAATTTGAAAGCAATTTATAATAACATGACGCTGGGCATCAGTTTACCATTTCAGCTCAAAGACCGCTATATATCTACATAATGTGTTTTGGAAGAAGTATCTTAATTTTAACTGATGGATAAATTAATATTATTCATTCCTAACCATTGCACACTGACTGCATTACTATTGCACATGATTAAAACTTAATTATAACTTCCACTATAACTTTTATTGTATTGTATTTTTTTATTTTGTACTTCAATTGAGCACATAAGTACAGTACGTCAAAAAAATTTCACTGCGCATCTTGTGTGAGTATGTGTCAAATAAAAACCTTTGAATCTTGAATCTTTGAATGAGCACATAAGATCACATGACCCTTCAGAAATCATTCTAATATGATGATTTTCTGCTCAAGAAACATTTCTGATTATTTATGTTAAAAACAATTGTGCTGCTTCATATTTTTGTGCAAACCGAAATTTAAAAAAAAATGACAATCTTAATTGTTCCAAAGCTTTGACGGGTAGAGAGAGTGTGTGTGACTTGAAAATAAACTAGGTCAACCGATATTTAGGTTTGTCCATGCATGCCGATAACCGATTATTCAACCAATGGATTTTACCGATGCTGATATTTAGGTTTTTCCATGCATGCCAATAACCGATTATTAAACCAATGGATTTTACCGATACCGATATTTAGGTTTGTCCATGCATGCCGATAACCGATTATTCAACCAATGGATTTTACCGATACCGATATTTAGGTTTGTCCATGCATGCCGATAACCGATTATTCAACCAATGGATTTTACCGATACCCATATTTAGGTTTGTCCATGCATGCTGATAACCGATTATTCAACCGATGGATTTTACCGATACCCATATTTAGGTTTGTCCATGCATGCCGATAACCGATTATTCAACCAATGGATTTTACCGATACCCATATTTAGGTTTGTCCATGCATGCCGATAACCGATTATTCAACCGATGGATTTTACCGATACAGATATTTAGGTTTGTCCATGCATGCTGATAACTGATTATTCAACCGATGGATTTTACCGATACAGATATTTAGGTTTGTCCATGCATGCGTTAACCGATTATTCAACCGATGGATTTTACCGATATTTAGGTTTGTCCATGCATGCCGATAACCGATTATTCAACCGATATTTTTTAATGGATACTGGATTAAAAACAAACTAACACTCCAAGTAAAACAGTGCTGAACTGAAATGTGCTAAATTAAATAAATATTTAAAAATTAATATATTAAATATTAAAATATTACAGGTCAAATATGTGTTTTTTAGCTATAAGTTAGAACATTAGTAAATTTCATAGGTAACACTTTGCAAGTCCCATTTGTTAACAAGGATGTAATACAGCTTTCATGAACTATGCATTTTGCAATAATATACAGTTTTACTGCATGCATTATTGTGTGTGTGTGTGTGTGTGTGTGACGGGCAGGTTTAGCGGTAGGGTTAGTGTAAGGGGAGAGAATATACAGTTTGTACACTATTAAACCCATTATTTCTATGGAGGTACTCACAAGTATAGCTAAACAAACGTGTGTGTGTGTGTGTGTGTGTAAACCCTACATTATGGGGACAAACAAAGATGACAATATCGGAAATCATTGTCCTTGTGGGGACACATGGTTCCCATGAGAAAAACAGTTTATGAATCATAAAATGTTAGTGCGTGTGTGTGTGTGTGTGTGTGATGGGCAGGTTTAGCTGTAGGGTTAGTGTAAGGGGAGAGAATATACAGTTTGTACGGTGCAAAAAGCATTATGTCTTTGCACTTTGAAAGTCCCCATAAAACATGAAAAAGCATGTGTGTGTGTGTGTGTTTGGTTATACAGTTTGGTTCAAGGTTAGGGTTAGGTTCAGTTTGGATTAATTGCACAACTGATTTCACACACTTCTTCATGTCACACAGTATTAACTCTTAGGTTTTGAGTGAAAGTCACCTGAGCTCACGCTATCAGTCCATTCGATCCATCAGAGAGATCCGCTATCCATCCATCCGATCCACTAGCATCTCACGTTATATATCAGATCGCAAAACACTGTCTCAAACGGCTCGGATTTGCAATCATGACATTATTAACCGTTTCACCAAATTTTCCCAAGATTAAACAATCTGAGCCGCTCTTAAGGAATTTTAGGAGAAGCGTATGAGGCAATGCTGATAGTAAAATGATTTTTTTCACAATCGGATGTGACTTTCACTGGAAACTTCTGGCATGAGTATCTTACTGTACTTTACTCTTGATTAATCATAATTCATGAATCAAATTAAACCAGAAGCACAAGAAACTCTGGTTTGCAAGGAAAATCTAGTTTGCATAATAGATTACGCAAAACCAAATGAGCCAGCGTGAATGAGCCACCTTCAGATCCATTGAACATGTGTGACAAAAGGGATGAGAAACATCCCAAACTCCTTGGAAACTGAGAAACCAAACAGCACATAGAAACCGAGGCAGAACTGATCACACTCATGACTGTTATGAGGTCAAGAGGTCAACTCAATATGACCAGTTGTACTTTACACAATTAAACATCAGTTTTTCTTTTGCTGATAACTTACTCACCCTCATGTCATCCAAGATGTCCATGTCTTTCTTTCTTCAGTCGAAAAGAAATTAAGGTTTTTGATGAAAACATTCCAGGATTTTCTCCATATAATGGACTTCAATGGGGTCCAAACGGTTCAAGGTCCAAAAGACAGTTTCAGTGCAAACCACAAACTGTTCAATGGGCTTTAAACGATTCCAGGCGATGAATAAGGGTCTTATCAAGCGAACCGATCACTGATTTAATAAATAAATAACAAAGTTTACGTTTTATAAGCTCAAATGGTCACCTTGCTCTGTTCTGTGAGTCACGTTCGTGACTCTTCTGTTTGAACTCGTTCATCAAAATGAACGAATCTTTTTTTTCGTGTCAGTTGGTTGATTCAACGAACGAAGTTGACTCTGGAAAAGATTTGTTGATTTTGATGAACGAGTTCGAACAGGAGAGCCATGAATGTGCATCACAGAACAGAGCAAGACGACTATTTGAGCTTATAAAATATCACGCTTTTTTTTTTTAAATGAGTGATCGTTTCGCTTGATAAGACCCTTATTCATGGTCTGGTGTCGTTTAAAGCCCTTTGAACAGTTTGCAGTTTGTCTTTTAGACCTTGAACCATTTGGACCCCATTGAAGTCCATTATATGGAGAAAAATCCTGGAATGTTTTCATCAAAAACCTTAATTTCTTTTCGACTGAAGAAAGAAAGATATATATATTTTTTTAAATTGAACTACTCCTTTAAGCTTAAAATGTTCTGGAAATGTACATAATGCTCAATTAAATGTCGCCTACGGCATTGTCATGTTTATCATACAACGTTTTTTCAACACAATGCCATGTTTATATATACGTCATTTAGCATGTTCCATGAAAATAATAAGAAATAGTTCTCTGCATGTTTTAAAACAGAACAAAAACGTGTTTTTCTTGGTTTCGAGTGAGTGTCAATTTCAAAAATTGCCGATACTAATATACACCATATCGTAGGCTAGTAAATACTATAGCACATTAACATGGTAAATACCAAAGTGCTGCCACTCATGTGAACCAAAGTGCAAACCAATGAAGTAGAATTGTGTATTTCAGATGTACATACATAATAAGTAACCTGTCCAGTTTTTTCTTTTCCTGTCAAGTTTCTTTCGGGTCTCACGTGCATTAGCGCAAACAGTCGCGTCACGTCCTCGGGACATCATTATTATTAACCAAACTAATGGCTGCTAAAGCAAAGCCAATAATTCCCAGCAGCCATCAGCATTCCAGCCATTTAATCCCCCCTCCATTTACACCTGAATGCGGCGAAAGGTGAGGCGAACTTCTGAGAGGAGAGAGTCGAGGGATCAGGTGAGACTGGCGCCTGCTGTCCGCGTTTAGACAAACCCGCTGCGCGCGCACAATCATCATGATAAAGCGCCTTTGAGGGCTCGCGCTTTCACATTAATCACGCTTCACATGCATTCCTCAAACAACATGTCTCACTGAAACCCTTTAGCGCAGTAAAGATGCTGGGTCAATGACAATATCAATCTGAGAGGGGAAAAATAGTTTTTTTTTTTATTTACACACGTGAAAAATGTTTAGAAATGTAATATGTGTAGCTATTGTATGTGCATCTTTCTTTTTTTCTGCAAAAACTGTCTAGTGTGGTAACCACAGACATAATAAGTATATGGTGGCAACCATACTATACAATATTTTCCTTGTGTGCACAACTTAAAATAAGCACCAAGAATCACGTTTTTAATAACATTTAAAAAGTTAAAATCTAAAAATCAAAAGTTAAAAATATTAAATTACATTTTACCTAAAAAAAACATATATAGACCTGTTTTTGAAAAAAAAAAAAAAAATATATATATATATATATATATATATATATATAGATGTATATATAATGACAGGGAAAACTTGACTTTTGGATCACCTACTAATCTATTGTACAGAAAATTGCCATATCAGCATGCAAAAACAACTTTATTTGACTTCGAAGTCTAAATGTAACCTTATTGTGTAGTCACTTGCTTTCATTGGAAAGTCTAAATTACGCATGGGTCAACGTAGGCTGTTTGGAGACTGGAATTACACTTGGATCAATTGGAGCTTTTGTTGAAACGCCTTGGTTACAGTTTTGTGTTTGGACTATGTGATAGTGGCGTTGACCCGCCCCCTCTCAGCCGCGCCTCTGACGCGTGCGTCACCAGCGCTTAAATGAGAGAGCGAGCGCGCAGTCCTGCACTGACTCTGAGACACACACTGTGAACCTGACGAGAGAGCGAGCGCGCACGCTGAGATATATAGCGACTATATTTGGGAGCTCTGAACGCGGTTTCCTTCACTCACACAATTGGTCCGGGATCAGTATTTATTAGGTAGGAGGCGCTCCTGCCAGACACTCTTTGTTCATGACTCTGGAAGTTCACTCGAGGGAAAAGCGCACCGACGTCTGACATCGCCTCAGGAGCAAGTGCAGCAACACAGAAGAAAACTACAACTCAATACTTGGAAATGGCTTTACCTTGCCTTTTGCCTTCGATTTCAACGTTTGCACACCACAAGGACAAATTTTGGGAGGATGTAAGTATTTGACACTTTTACGCACTTCTGAAACTGAGGTGAATTTGGGGTGATGTGGGCAACCTAAGCGCGTGCGTGGTTAAAACTGCGGTAGACACATAATATTTTAAGCGAATATATTACATGCTTGCATAAGTTTGCACTAGACAAAATATGTTGAAGATGCACTCTAAAAAATGCTGGGTTGTTTTAACCCAATTTTGTTGGGTTAAATTTATTAATTGCATTTTTTTAAATCCAACGTTTGGGTTTGTCCATGTTTGACCCAAAATTGACAACCCAGCATTTTTTAGAGTGTAGATTCGTCGAAAACGTTTTAATATATAAGGTATATTTAACTAGTTTTATGATGTTAAAAACTTGGTTTTGTGTATATATATTCATAATCGCATATACATATACAGAGATACCAAATAAACATGCATGGATACATGTCAAATTTATTTAGTTTTTTGCTATATAAAAATAGTAGGAAGAATTCAGAGTGATCGGGACACTTCGAGTCATTGAGACTTGGAAAAAGTGTCAAATAAAAAAAAATATCCTAAACTTTATATATATATATATATATATATATATATATATATACATATGAAGAGTTCAGATGCAAAAGCCTCTAAATGCCAATTGAAATGTTCTTCTTGAATGATGATTTGTATCAAACTTGTATATTTAAGTTCAGTGATTTCACTTAAATAACAATTAATAGGTAATTATCGTTGCCATTTAAGTGAAATTACTGAACTTAAATATACAAGCTTGATAAAAATCATCATTAAAGAAGAAAATTTCAAATGGCATTTAGAGGCTTTTGCATCTGAACTCTTCATATATAAATCGATTTTTATTTACTCAATCAATTCAGTTTGACACTTTTTTTCAATGGCCAAAACTGTCCCAATCCCTCTGAATTCTCCCTATATAGTAAAACAAGATAAATGCGTCATATATAGTACATCTATTGTTATATACAAGTAATTTCTGCCTTAAAAAGATACCCATGAATGTTTTTTAGCAGATTGTCCTTTAATTCAGTGTTGAACTGTCATAAACAGCTTTCCGTATGTGTAACCCTCGGTGTTTCCTCGGTTGTGTTGCAGAGGTGGAGAAGTGAGGAGGACAAACCCGTGATGGGCAGCTGCCCTCCGCTCAACGTGGCACAGAACATGGACACATGTCGTGTCCGCAAGGACGACGAGGATCTGAGCAATTACCTGGACCTGGAGTTTATCCTGGCCAACACGACGGGACCTCTCGAGGCGGGAGCCGAATACGTGTCTCACGCGGAGCCGTGCGGCCTGTACTCGACGGGAGCGTACGCGTCTCCGGATCCTCCTCCGTACGGGAACAGCCTCATGGCCGAGCTCCTGAGATCCGACGTGGATCACGGCGCATACGACGCCACCATTCAGGGACGATTCGTCATCAACCCCACCGGGTTCCCCAGACAGGACTTTGTTGATATCAAAGTGGAGCCGCCGATGGACGGTTACGGGCCGGTGATGGGAATGGTGCCGCAAAGCTGCCAAAAAATCAAACAAGAGGGCAACGTTTCATGCATGATGTCTTTCGAGCAACCCAGACTGGCCGTTTCTCCGCAGGCGGCGGGGAACATGACGCCCCCGCTGAGTCCAGAAGACTCCCACCTGAGGCAGTCCGTGTTTCCTCAGGGTTACCATCACTCGCCGGCGACCTACGCTCAAATGCAACTCCCCTACACGGCGCCGCACCAGTTCGGGATGTTCGACGAGCCCATCGGGATGCAACCCAACATGCAATGGGCTCTCCTGACTCCGCCGTCCTCCCCGCTGGAGCTGCTGGAGTCCAAACCCAAGCGAGGACGACGCACCTGGCCGCGGAAGCGCACCGCGACGCACACCTGCACCTTCGCCGGCTGCGGGAAGACGTACACCAAGAGCTCGCACCTCAAGGCACATCACCGAACACACACAGGTAAGAGCGTGTACGAGTGACCACTAGTGGTCGAAAGCGGTACTGCGGTCCAAACTCAAAAATTTTAGAGAACGTTGTTTTTCCCGAAAACCTGCTCCTCAATTGGCAAATTGGCAACTAAACGCACATGCAAACATATTACGCTATTTTTCATGCTTTAGTAGAGTGAATAAAGCACCTAAATGTGACCCTTCCGCTTTGTTTCATCAGGTGAGAAACCGTACCACTGCAACTGGGAGGGATGCGGCTGGAAATTCGCCCGTTCCGACGAGCTGACGCGTCATTTCCGGAAACACACGGGCCACCGTCCGTTCCAGTGCCATCTGTGCGAGCGCGCGTTCTCCCGCTCGGACCACCTGGCCCTGCATATGAAGAGACACCTGTGAGGACTGGATCCACAAACACACACCTGCCTTATTTAATGACTTTAAGACGATCGTTGTCCGTAAAGATATATATATATATATATATATATATCATGCTTTTGTAACAAAGTAGCTGGTACTACATAGATCTTTCTGGGTAAAACCAAGTATCCTGAAGGGCTGGTCCTATGAATCTGTGTGTATGTTTAACAGTGCCTTTCTGAAGCCACGAAGAGTGCAAAAGCCTGACGACTAGCAAACAAACCTCCAGTGGAAAATGCACGATGACAATGTTTTGCGCTTGAAACTGCCTTGATTGCGTGTGTACCTTCTTTTCAAACGTTGGGGACACTTCACAATTAGTTGAAAACTGCTGGCTTGTTTTGACTGTCCATATTTGTTGGGTTAAAACAACCCAGCATTTTTAGAGTGAAAAACTAACACGTTCAGCTGGTTTATCGTGAAGCGTTGCCCGAACTGTTGTACACTAGCACCTAGGGCTTGAAGTCCTGGCTTTTTATAAGATTGTGTATATACATTTTATATTGAAAGTACTGTATTTATTGTAAATATTAAACTAAATTTGAATATATGCATGTGTCATTGCCTGTCGTGTTCAGTCTGACCGGTCGCGAGTCTCTTTGAAGCGACGATGCACGAGCGCTATTCCTGAACCCCCACTCAAGCTTGTATTATATAGTTTAGACCAAGATGCTTTCCAGCTGCGTCAGGTTGAGGCCAGCAGCCTGTGGCTTCTGCCTATAAATACAAACACTACATTTACATAATTACAGAGAGAGAATTTAGATCCGTCTGGACGGAGGGGCGCTCGCTCTCTGCTGAAGATCCCAGACTCCAGAGACACGGAAAACACACACACACACACGCACATCAAAGAGACTCCACTGGGGCTTTGATGTCCAACGTGGACGATGGAATACTAAAATCTGCGTATTTCATACAAATATTTGTTCAGGGATGGAAAGACTGCACTGTAATCTGTAATCGCAACATTTTTTAAATAATTAATGTGGTTCAGATAACATAATATTTTGAGTTTCTGATGATTAAATCAATCTCCAACTCAACTTTAATAAGCTTAAAATTTTAAGGCAACCAGGTTACTTCATTTTTTTTTTTTAAGTTAAACCAACAATTTTTTTTTATTTTTATTTTTTTACAGTGTGGAGATTTACAAAGAAAAATGCATTTATTTCTATAAACAGAACTGGTCAGAAGTTTAGACACGCCTACTCGTGGTTTATTATTGCTATTTTTTATATTTTAGAACAAAGATCAAGTAGAGACGTTTATAAATATTTTAGATATGGTGCAATTCACTATTATGAAATAAAAAAATTAACATGTTATATAATAAAATATTCAATTATACAGCATGTGCATGCAAAATGTATGTTTATATATTAAAATTGAATACGATATATATATATATATATATATTAAAATGTAATCAAATTTAATCAATGTGTTAGTTAAATATGATCTGCGTACTAAATATATTTAAGTAAATTGCTTGTTTTGATCTGCATGTGTGATATGGATATAAATATGCATCAGATGCATCAAATAATATATATATATATATATACACACACACACAACAATGCTGGGTGATTTCAACCCAACATTTGGGTCAAATATGGACAAACCCAGTTAAAAAACCGCACATTTTTTAATTACATTTTTTATGTATATATACAGTCTATATATAGAGTTTATATATATATATATATATATATATATATATATATATATATATAAACTCTAAACAATGCTGGGTGATTTCAACCCAACATTTGGGTCAAATATGGACAAACCCAGTTAAAAAACTGCACATTTTTTAATTACATTTTTTATGTATATACAGAGTTTATGTATGTATATATATATATATATATATATATATACTGTATATATATATATATAAACTCTAAACAATGCTGGGTGATTAACCCAAAATTTGGGGCAAATATGGACAAACCCAAATGTTGGGTTAAAAATGCCATTTAAAATCTTCAACTTTCACTTTCAACTGTAAATTTTTTAATTACATTTTTAAACCAACATTTGGGTTTCTCCATATTTGACCCAAATTTGGGTTAAAAAACCCCCCAGCATTGTTTAGAGTGCATACATCACTTCACAGACGGATCAAAAACAAGCAATTTACTTTAATATAATGAAAATGCAATATAATATAAACAATAAAAATAAAACCAACACATCATATATATATATATATATATATATATATACATACATACATACATGCACACATAAAAAAATTTACAGCTGAAAGTTTTTAAATTACATTTTTAACCCAACATTTGGGTTTGTCCATATTTGACCCAAATTTTGGGTTGAAACAACCCAGCATTGTTTAGAGTGCATATATCACATATATATGTAATTAATTTAATATAATGAAAATGCTATATAATATAAACAATAAAAATAAAACCAATGCATCATATATATATATATATTCTAAGAGTTGTACTTGTTCTGCATGAGAGGGTAATGTGTAAAAACAAAATAACAGGTTCCCTTTTACGCAAATTCAAGAGAAAAAGAAGAAACGTGATCCTGACTATTATTAGCCGACTCGGTGAACTGAAGCAGAAATCTCATTTCACTTTTATGCGCTGATGATAGTAACTATTACTACCAATCTGACACGAACAGAAAATAAGCTTCTCTTTTTTTCCTCCTTCAAAGCAAAACAAATATAAAGGACTGTGTGTTTACTGTATTTAACAGATTTCAAAGTCTATCTATTAAAGATGAGATATTCTCCCAAACTATTTAACAAAATCATGCAATGACACGTTTTAAAAATAGTGATTTTGAACTTTAAATTCACCACTCAGCACTAAAACCACAACTAGACGAGTGTGTCTGAATGAAGCGCACGTGTGGATGGTTAAGTAGGTGAAGGAAGAAAAACACAAATGAGGAAAGAGCCGAAGCCTTGTGTTTCGGTCACCTGAGCCCTTCTCATTTGTCCATCTTAACATCAGCACTTTCAGTAAATACAAACTCGCACAGGAATTTCCTGTTATTCCAAATGGGGGTAATTAACATACCGAGGCTAAAATTCATGCAGCTGTTCAATTATTTTCACACTTAGATCTCAATCTTTTCCAAGGCCTCCATTTGAGTCCGGCTCGAGCTCGGACTTCATTCTTCCAGCTTGTGTTACTCGACGGATCCAGGAAAAACAGCAAGTCCTTCACAGAGCATTTGCGAAACACAAAGGTCTGATGGACGCACACGAGCGGGATGAAAAAGAGCTCGTCCATCACAGCAGGACACGTGCGTTAGTGATCGTTCACCGACGCAGATATGAAGCCCCAGGTGAAAAAGATGTACAATTAAGTGTATTAAAAATGCATTACAATATATTTGTATTGTATTAAAAACATATTTAAGTACATTTTTAATACACTTAATTGTACGTCTTTTCCACCTGGGGCGTGATCTCTCAATCCGTCTCGGACGGCAAACGGCCAAGTATATACACTACACATGGGAAGTAATGGCTTTTTTAGTCCAACATTTTAGTTTACCATTTATTAAACATGTTTAATATTTATAAAACACATTGTGAAAATTATTTCTAGCCCTTTTCCACAATAGAAACAAAACACGACGAAACCATCAAAACCATGTAAACACCCAAATTTACTTCTTTACTTCATTCAAACAATCCATAACCTGCTGATTTTAGTGTCTAGTATCACAGATGCAATAAATACATAAGAATGAGCTCAATATACAGTATAATGCTTCAATGTGCTTCTTCAACAAAAAAAAAAGGCTTCAAACTAAATCAACGTAGGCAGTGATTTGGCGGATAAAGGGTTAAACACAAACTCACTCTCATATGAATATAAATATAGCAAAACCCCAATAACAAGCAGCACGGCAGATTCCTTCCTTCAAAAGTGCAGAACATGCTTCATTTGATCTTGATGCATAATATTAAGGATGTGTTGGGAGTGCAAAACACAGACATTATATATGATCATATAGTGCACGTCACGGGTTCGGTAATTTAGCAAACATCACATCGCGACGGTTTCTGTGTGGATGAAGCTGATCGTAATCGAAAAGGTCAGTGAGATATAAAGCACTTGATGCGTATTACGATACTGATGATGTGCATAAGTAAATGCGTCCTGCTAGTCCCACAGGATTTGGTAAAGCTAGCTGTATATAATCTCACTTCATTGGTCCGGGGTTGCTCAATGGTTGATGTGATCTCATGTTCTGGGCACTTCAGCTCGACTGAGGGCGAGGGCCAGTTCCAGGTCTTGTTGTTCCTGTAGTTGAAGTCTCCTCCTCCGCTCCGCCTCCTCTCTCTGGCTCTCACGTTTGGCCCACTCCAGCTGCTGGGTCTCACTTCCGAACTGAACCGGGAAACAAACGTCATTATAGAAGATACAATTCATCACACAGGAGAACGCGTCACTGTAGGGCTGGGCGAGATATCTCGAAATTGACATAGATTGACGTTTTCAGCGCTTACGATCTCCAGAGTGTTTTAAAACATTTGCGTTTAACAGTCACACTCGGGGCCTTCGGGTCAGGGCGGGATTCATATTTAAAAAAGAAAATCATAATTTTTTTTTTTTAGTTGTTTTTTTAATAAATTTTTTTCTTTTCTTTTTTGGTGTTTTAAGAAAATTAAAAAAAATTAAAAAAAAATATTATGATATAATAATTATGACCGAATTTTCCGCCATTGAATATAATAGAAAAAAATATCTAAACAGTTTTTCTTTTTTTTTTAAGCTGTATTTCATTTTGTAGTCAAGCCTAGGCCTCATAAAAGCAATTTTTGAAATTAGATGGATGCCATTTCGTGGACAAACTGAGCTTTTTAAAAATGCAAAACACATATAATCTGAATTTTTTGGTGTGCGTGTGTGGATGTGTGTTTTGTACTCTTAATGTTTTATAGATTCACCCCTTCACTGTTGTGTGCTTTTTTTCAAGATCGTTGCTGATTTGTAGATTGTATGCACACAAAAAAACTCAGTATTTTCACATTTTTGCCAATTTCCCATTCATTTCCTATGCGGGTCATTTTTGACCCGAAGGTCCTGAGTGTGACTATTTTTTTACGTCCACTTAGACTTTTCAAATCCTGTCCCCAATTTTTTTGGGTGTTCATATCCCAAGTACCATTAAAGTCACCAAGTTTCGGACAATTCCGATGAAGCTACGATTTTTAACATTTTTTTTTATTTAAACGCTTCGGGTCATTATTGACCCGAAGAACCCCAGAGGGTTAATCGAACAAAAATAGGTAAAATAATCGAGATGTGTTTACAAACTTATGGTGCGTTCTATTATTGATTTGATTATTATATTATTCAAAATAATAATAATTATTATCATAGTATTCATGATGTTGCTTGATTTTATACCGCGAGTAAAAGCATTATGAATATATTGTGACTATTCAATATATCGCCCAGTCCTAAAAATCACTCATTTCAAATTAGCACAAGTAATTTGCGCACAATTATGCATGATCCAATCCGTGATTTTATTGTTTTTAATTGGTCAGAAAGCAGTGTGAGGATCATTATTTGATTGAAAGCCAAGAAACCAAAGCTGTGAAGCCTTTGGTTACCATCAAATGCAAGTTACCAGTGACCCAACACACAGTGAATGAAGTCAAATCCTCATTTCTAAATAACACAGAATTAGAGGAAATATAAAGAGGGCTTAGAAGTATGAAAACTATTTGAATATCAAATCAAGTCACTTTATAACTAAAAGTCATCAAAATCATTTCTAAAGTAAATCAACATTTATTTTAGGGTAAAAAAGCACAAATAATACGTGATCTAATGCAATGGCATTTTAAGTTTAATATCAGTGTCTAAACACTTCATGAAGGTGATTTGTGTAAGAAAACAATGCCTATGGCTTTCTCACTGTGATTGGACTACTGGTCTTACATTTGCTGCCGATGTTTTCTAGGGTTTCGGTATGTGGTCTGATTTCTCAGGGTGATTTGTGAAGGGATGTGTGTGCACGCAGGGTGGAGTAGGTGTTTAATGGTTGAGACAAACACATGCAGAGCACTCAGATGTGGTCAAAAGACCTGCGTTTCACCTTACCTTCATGTTTTCAGTGCCTGGGAGAAAGACAAATTACAGCACAGATCTAAACAAGCACGGCAAACACAACACAAAGCCTCATGCAACATGCAAAACTGCATCTGCACTGCATGCCATGGCACAGCACACACAGCTAGCAGAGCAAAGATGTGGTTTCAGGTCAGTTGAGCCACTTGTGGCATGACCTGGATTTGTGCACCTATTATGCTTTTTCAAATATTATCTTTTATGCAGTGTGTAAAAAAGCTGGAAAGTTTTAAAGGTCAAAGTGCATGACAAATAAAGCTATTGTGTCCTAAAAGAAAGACTTGATTTTGAACTGTTGAAGGAAGTCATCAGCACTTCTGTCACATTCCTAATTAACGTGACAAATTTGTATAATTCCAGCCTATGATCTTCATTGGCTGCCTGTGAACGATGTCGTCTTTGCCCCGCCCTCAAACACTGTAGACGTAACTGAGACTGGACGAGTTTGGTTCATGTTGTTGACGTGTCGGGGAATCGCTGCGAATCCTCTTTGATGGGCTTGTAATGGATGAGGACTTGATAGAGTAAAAGCGTTACTGTTCGTATCACTGTGTATCAAGAGCCGAGGAACAGCCGAAATTGAGATATGCTAATAGGCGTTTCTGACACTGTAAATGGTCGACCAGACTGGGCCATCTGACCAATCAGAACAGAGTAGATCAATCACTAAAGACTGGGGCATCTGACCAATCAGAGCAGAGTAGACCAATCACTACAGAGTGGGGCATCTGACCAATCAGAGTAGAGTAGACCAATCACTACAGAGTGGGGCATCTGACCAATCAGAGTAGAGTAAACCAATCACTACAGAGTGGGGCATCTGACCAATCAGAGTAGAGTAGACCAATCACAACAGACTGGACCATCTGACCAATCAGAGCAGAGTAGATCAATCACAACAGACTGGACCATCTGACCAATCAGAGCTGAGCAAACCAATCACTACAGAGTGGTCCATCTGACCAATCAGAGTAGAGTAGACCAATCATTACAGAGTGGTCCATCTGACCAATCAGAGCAGAGTAGACCAATCCATACAGAGTGGTCCATCTGACCAATCAGAGCAGAGTAGACCAATCACTACAGACTGGGCCATCTGACCAATCAGAGCAGAGTAGACCAATCACAGACTGGGCTAGCTGACCAATCAGAGCAGAGTAGACCAATCACTACAGAGTGGGCCATCTGACCAATCAGAGCAGAGTAGATCAATCACTACAGAGTGGGCCATCTGACCAATCAGAGCAGAGTAGACCAATCACAGACTGGGCTAGCTGAATAATCAGAGCAGAGTAGACCAATCACTACAGAGTGGGCCATCTGACCAATCAGAGCAGAGTAGACCAATCACAGACTGGGCCATCTGACCAATCAGAGCAGAGTAGACCAATCACAACAGACTGGACCATCTGACCAATCAGAGCTGAGCAAACCAATCACTACAGAGTGGTCCATCTGACCAATCAGAGCGGAGTAGACCAATCACTACAGAGTGGTCCATCTGACCAATCAGAGTAGAGTAGACCAATCATTACAGAGTGGTCCATCTGACCAATCAGAGTAGAGTAGACCAATCATTACAGAGTGGTCCATCTGACCAATCAGAGCAGAGTAGACCAATCACAACAGACTGGGCCATCTGACCAATCAGAGCAGAGTAGACCAATCACTACAGAGTGGTCCATCTGACCAATCAGAGCAGAGTAGACCAATCACAACAGACTGGGCCATCTGACCAATCAGAGTAGAGTAGACCAATCATTACAGAGTGGTCCATCTGACCAATCAGAGCAGAGTAGATCAATCACTACAGAGTGGTCCATCTGACCAATCAGAGCAGAGTAGACCAATCACAACAGACTGGACCATCTGACCAATCAGAGCTGAGCAAACCAATCACTACAGAGTGGTCCATCTGACCAATCAGAGTAGAGTAGACCAATCATTACAGAGTGGTCCATCTGACCAATCAGAGCAGAGTAGACCAATCACAACAGACTGGGCCATCTGACCAATCAGAGCAGAGTAGACCAATCACTACAGAGTGGTCCATCTGACCAATCAGAGCAGAGTAGATCAATCACTACAGAGTGGTCCATCTGACCAATCAGAGCAGAGTAGACCAATCACAGCAGACTGGGCCATCTGACCAATCAGAGCAGAGTAGATCAATCACTACAGAGTGGTCCATCTGACCAATCAGAGCAGAGTAGTCTCACAGAAAGGAGGGGTTTAAAGACTGAATCTTCAAACAAACCTATTTTTAATCTTTTATAAATTAGGTGATGAGTAATGTACATAATGAGATAATTAAAGTGTTTTTAGACCTTTGATGCATGTAATGTAGGAGGCTCCGAAACAAAGTTATGAACATTTAAAATCCCATAATTAAAACTGTTTGCTCCTGATTTTGTCTGAGGTTGTATGAAATAAATGTAGCAGTGATACTTGTGGAGCATCGTATCAAACAAATACACTTAACTCCATTGAAATTGATTTTAAACCGTCATTTAAAAAACATCTAAAAATGTGCAAAATGCACGTAAAGTAACTGTGACACTGTGGTGAAACCAGCTGGCACTGCATGTCAGAAAACAGGAAGCGTTTTGGTAAACGCTTCTCACTTTTCTAGACCTCAGTGTCATCCTGAGGTCATATTATCATGATGCTTTTGTAAGGTCACTTATACGCATATAGCGTACTTCAGGAATATGAAAGGGCATTTAAAACCATCAAAAACATTATTTTTATCCAGGAATATGGTGTCAAACATGCTAAAGTAGTTTATAGTTTTCTGAATCATTCAGTTGAAGAAAATAAGTTGCAAAAAACAGTGAAAAGCCTTTAAAGTTCCTTTAAAAGTAAAAAAAAAAAAAAAAAAAAAAACTAACAGATAGTCTTGTTTTTAGAGAATATATCTATGCCATATTAGCAAATTTTGTTAAGGTTAGTGAGATTTATGTAAATCAATTTTAGGTAAATCAAATAAACAAATGATCTTTAGCCTTGTTAGGGATGAATATGATGTTGAGTATGTATGATTATGAAGGATGCTTGTTAAGACATTAAACAGCTTCCTGCTTCTTATGTTTCCTCCAAACCAGATTAGTGACAACAAATATAAATTGCAATGGAAATTATCAAATTTGTATCCTCTGAAACCAGGAATTACATAATTGGTCTCATCATTTTAATGGTAGTATGCAAACAAAATGTATTTTCTTCCACTATTTTGTCACAAAAAAACTAAGGTTAAAAGTCTGAGGGTCATAATAAACATTAGCAGAGTTGATTAGAGCCCGACCGATAAAGGATTTTGAAGGCCGATACCGATACAAATATTTGTTGGTTTTAAAATCCGATATATCGGCCGATATTATTATTATTATTTTTTTTCAGAAACGCGCAACAAAATATTAACAGATTTCCCTAACATTAATTATTTGTAGTTAATTATGAGTTTTAACTAAAATAATATGATAATGCATAACTGGTTCTCTCTGCCAGGATGTATGGCGCGTTATACACAAATGCACAACAGGAACGGTGTAGAGCGCCCTCTGGTGGACAAACTATACAACTCCAACACTCATGACATGGTTAAAGCGTGTTTCGTCCGTTTTTATTTTATTTTTGAAATATTTTAGAAAATGCCTAATATCGGCCGATATATCGGTCTGGCTCTAGAGTTGATGATGAGCCGTGTGTGTTCATGAGTCCAGTATAGAGCCAGACTGATATATCGGCCGGCCGATATTAGGCATTTTCCAAAATATCGGTATCTGCAGTTATAATGGCCGATAAATGAATTTTTTAAAAATAAAATAAAAACGGACGAAACACGCTTTAATCATCTCTCCTTGGCCTGTTATATTGAAAATGTATGTTTTACAATTTGCAGTATGATGTTATCTATTGCTAAATTATGGCTCATCATAGACTAGCTAACCACAAAGCTAGCTAATGCCACAATCATCAGTGGAAGACCGCTAACGTTAACATTAATGAATGGAAACCACAATTAAGCCTAAATAACGTAATGATTACTGTATTTATAACTAGCATATCTCTAGTTACAGTCCCTGCATTGTAAAATGTAAATTATACTTGCGAGGAGTGAACATTTAGACATAGAGAAAAAGTATCAAACGTATCTTGTGCAGAACGTGTGTGAAATCCAACAATATTTAATAAAAATATATATATATATCGGCCGATATATCGGATTTTAAAACCCCAAAATATTTGTATCGGTATCGGTCGGGCTCTAGTCCAGTACACTTGAAATCAAAGGTTTGGATAGAAACAAACAGGGCAAACCCTTCAACAGCAGGCTTGTTCCACTACAGAACTTCCTCTTGTTGTTCCTGTTCAGCTGCATCATCAGAAAGCAGCAAAACCCCTAGAGCAACCTAAAATAAAGATCAGTATTTTTGTTCTAATGTCATTTCTAGCATATTTTAAAAGTTGGGGTTTAAAAGACAATTAATAGAGTGCGCTGAGAACTGGAGTCATTTAGAGCATCACGATTCTGGATGAATTAAAAATCTAAATTTAAAATACTGATACAGAATTTTATTTTATTTTATCACTTCGGGTTGGTACACGAAACGAAATTTCCACAACACTTCATCCGTAGAGTGGTATAAGGAGGCTAGTTGGCACTTCAGCACTGCGTTGTGAAAATGATCAACATTATGTATAATCCCATGTCTTGATTTTGGCAATGGCATGATGCATACGGGCAAAGCAGCAGTTGCAAATATCGGCATGAAGCGGAACTACAAGCTAAACAGAAATGGGGTGCTAAAACAATGACAGCAGACAGAAACTAGCTAGATGGAGACGATGATGCTGGACTTACAGCTCTAAAGTCTGCTAACCCCGTGGGCGGGTTAACAGCAGACCGTAAGGGTCCTCTGTCCACATGTGTCTTTCGAACAGCTGGAGCACCAAACCCTTGACTATGAACCACTGAACCGCTATTCGTGACGGACGAATTCTTCCCTGAAATAGTGTCAAAGGAAACAAAGATGACTCCCAAAACACCAACAGAACAGTTGAGGTACAGGACAGATCGTTAAAAATGACAAGAAATATTATTGAAAGTCTAGAATTAGAGCTGCACGATTCTGTTTAAAGCGATAGTTCACCACAAAATGAAAACTCTGTCAGTAAAGACTTTCATTCATCTTCAGAACACAAATTAAGATATTTCTGATTAAATGTGAGAGTTGGATCACTCCTCCATAGGCTTCTAAGGGATCGAAAATTGCCGGCCCAGAAAAGTTATTAAAGACATCGCTACAATAGTCCGAGTGACGACAGTGGCTCAATCTTAAGTTTATCAAGCGACGAGAATACTTTTTTTGCGTGAAAAAAATAAATAAAAAATAACGACTTTATTCAACTATTTATTCGCGTTCGAAATTTTTGCACATTAAAAAATAAATACGACCTCACATTATGTCAATGACGCTTGCACACTGCAACTTTCGTCCGTCATAAATAAATAAAAAAATAAAAAAATCGAATCGGGTTCGATTTTCTGCGTTTTTCGCATCCGTAAGCAAGCAGTTTGAATGGTGTTTTGACAATTCAGAGCCACCGAATCACGAATACGAAAAAACGCATACGAACATTTTGGACTCAGTGTGCAATGGCCTTAACTGCGCAGCGCTTCTATGTTGTACGTCACACACATCACACACATGACCAATAGTTGAATAAAGTCGTTATTTTTGTTTGGTTTTTGCGCACAAAAAGTATTCTCGTCGCTTGATAAACTTAAGGTTGAGCCGCTGTCGTCACTCGGACTATTGTAACGATGTCTTTAATAACTTTTCTGGGCCGGCAAGTTTCCATCCCTCAGAAGCCTATGGAGGAGTGATCCAGCTCTCACATTTAATCAGAAATATCTTAATTTGTGTTCTGAAGACGTTCTTGAACAATACGAGGGAGAATAATTACTAACAGAGTTTTCATTTTGGGGTGAACTATCCCTTTAAATAGAGAATTACGATTTTTTTTTTTCCAAGCAGAGATTACGATTCTGAACAGACAAATAAACAAATCAATGCAATTCATTAAAGGTTCGGAGAAAATGTTAATAGCTGCAGACCATTTAAAACATTTAATTAATCTGAATGAATTATCTGAGTGAATGATTCAATGACTCACTTGACTATTACTGGATAAATCAGCATTTATGAATGAACTCTTGAATGAATGATTCAATGATTCAACGACTATACATTTTTAACAGTCACTAGTCGCCTCCTACTGATGTAATCATGTAATAGATGCAATCTTTATTCACGAAGGTGTTTGAATAATGATTAATCGTGCAGCTCTATGTCGAATTTAGTTAAAAGCAGCTGAATTTTATTTAAATGATTATTTATTCAAGCAAGAGCACACCTCACATGTTTTGATCAAGTATTTAATGTAATAAGAGCAATGATTATATGCAGTTGCTTCAATAAATTCCAGTCGCTTTCGTCCCGATTGTGCAACGATCCTGGATGAATGCAGGAAAACCCTTGATATGTGAGAGAAAGTGACAGCAATCAAGAAACAGATTGAAAGTCAGTTTGAAAACAGTCAGGTGTGTGATTTACTTTCACATGATTTCAGCAACTCCATTAAGGCTCAAGTAAATATATATTAAAGTCCTCCTGTGGTGAAAATCAATAAAATGCTTCGAGACAAATCATGTGTAAATCATAAGTCGAGTATTTTCAAAATCGACCTTGTAACCAAGGAAAAAACTTTTAAATATGTGATTTTGGTGATCAATAAACGTTTGCCTACATTCTAACAAATAAAAGGTTAAATAAAAGTACATTACACATGATATTAACTCGTATAGCATGAAATACGTAAATTTATAAAACACAATTTTGCAGTGAGATCATTGCAAAGTGAGGCAACTTAAGTCCAAAGCATACTTCAGTTTTATCGTGTACACGAGGGTCCATGTGATGCAAATTTTGTCAACCGCCTGCATTCGCGCACACTATCAAATAGAATATACATTAGCATATACGTAAAAAAAAAAAACGAAGTATCTTACGAAGTCGCTATAAAACTCCTGCCTATCTTTCGGAGCAGACGTTTAATTATCTTTCATTAAATGAATGCTGTACATCCCGTGTCTACTCAAATAGATGTCAAAGGTCTAAATTCACTAGCGGTGCACCACTGCAAAGGTTTCATTTCTTCAAAATATGAGCAATATTTACAAACCATTAAAAATAGGCAACAGCAACCACAACCTACTACAATAACAACTAGATTTATGTGAGTTGCAGAAGTGGGAAATGTGATTGAAGGGGAATCGCAAGAAACCTGTTAAGAGCAAGAAGCAAAAGAAAAAAACTATATGTGTATAATATATATATATATATATATATATATATATATATGTGTGTGTGTGTGTGTGTATATTTATTTATATATACATACAGAACTATATATATATATATATATATATATATATATATATATACATAGATGTATACATATATGCAATTAAAGTAATTACTGCAATTATGCATAATGTTTGTGAGTAAACATACACTGATTGTATAATTTTTGTGTTTGTGTAATAAAAACATTTTATTACTTTGATAAGAATCTAATGATAATCAAAATTAAGAAATATATATATTTGTGTATATATATATATATACATATTATATATGTGTGATTATACACACACACACACACACACACACATATATATATATAAATATATATATATATATATATATATACACACACACACACACACACCTACATATACACACATATACACACACATACATACATACATACATACATATATAAACACACAGCCATTATTTTAATTTTACATTGCGACATTATGGCAATTAAATGTATTTTATATTTTTTTTATATTATTATTTATTATTTACATTGTTTATATTGTTAAATAAAACATGTTTTACTTAAATAAGGATCTAAAGATGATCATATACATCACACACACACACACATATCATATATATATATATATATATATATATATATAATTTTAATTTTGCATTATGGCAATTAAATACATTTTGATATTGTATTATATACATTTAAAAATATAAAGTACTTGTATGTTTTATTTCAATTTCAACTTTTTAAGAATCATGGAATTACAGTATTTTTAGGGTGCAAATTATATATTACAGTAATGATGATCAATGCGAATAATTACCAGAAACAAAATCTAAAGTTATATGTGAATAATAAAACAATGAGAGTTTAGGGGGAAATTTATTTAATAGCTTAAATATCACATCCCAAAACAATCTTCATGGCCCTAATATTATTTGACTCTGAAATATGAGTCTGTGATATTTATACAATAAAGAAAATTTGAAATGGTGTGTGTGTGATTGTAACATTTACACACAAACACTCTAAATCTGCACTTTTTATATTCTGAAAGTGTTTAATAGGATCATTCGAAGTAAAAATGTCTGATAAAAAGCTAAAAAGTTGCATGTACTTGTACTTAAAATGCTCAGTACTTGCAGTTCCAGAGGAGTGTGAGAACCTGGCATGAACATATTTAGCCCGTCGTGGGAACATTGGTGCTCAGTTTAAGGGTGTGAACCGCGAACTTTAGAGGAACTCACTTCTCTACATCTCTCACACCACTACACAGGCATCTTGTGCCATGGAGAGGAAGAGCTTCTTTCTTTCTTAACTCAGAGATAGTAGTGAAACTACCAACGCCACACCCATGCCCTTTCTGTGCCTGTTATAGTAATAAACACACCACAAACAACACTAAACAGTCCCTGCATCAAACAAAAGAGAGAATTAGCAGTGTAAACACCCCGCTGTAAAGGTTATGCATCGGAAAATTCGGAACTTAAAAGTGCTGAATACGAAGTGTAAACATGCATGTTGGTGTTAGAGGTGACTTCAGTGTGTTTATGAGCAAAACAAGTTATAAAAAACTATATCTGCATACATTCAGTGCCATCAAATTAAGTTGATACTAGAGTACTATCTCTCAGCTTTGAGTTTGCTTTTAGTAATGCATTTCGGTTCCGTAATCGTAGTTTCATTGCATAATTTTATTGGGATTCTTGGCCAAAATGCACTATATAATGACCAGATTTCATGCAAAATGCTGGTTACCAGAAAACCAGAAAACATCTGCAAAAATTATTCCTCTCAAAATACTTTTTTTTTTTTTTTTTGTGCACGATGCATAACAAAAGAAAATTGCTAACACTTTATAATAAGGTGACATTAGTTAATGCTTCACAACCTAACATCAATTAACTAAAATTATATATCAAGAACAATTTATTTGTTATTTTTGTTAACATTGGTTGATAAAACACACCTGTTAATTATTACCTCAAGTCCATTAAATAATATTAACAGATGCGACTTTTGATATTAATAATGTATTAGTAAATGTTGAAATTAATTAATAAATGCTTTATAATTTTTAATTACGTGTCGCATCTTTTGATGAGGAAAGAAAATACAGGTTTAGTCCAACTTAAGGGTGAGTAAATCTTCATTTTTGGGTGAAACATTCCTTTGTGTAGACAAATAAACCTGCATTTGTCCGTTCTTGGACTGCATGACGCTGCAGTTGCTTATTATCTCATGCCAAGACGACTCTTATCTTTCCTGTCACAGATGTCCTACGATGAGCTCACAACGCACCGTTGCGTTTCGATATCGCCAAAATGGAGAAGTGTTTGACTTTCCATTATCAGACTCGCAGTGCATGATCTGTCATATTATTGAGTTTGTTGTCGTGTTGTGAAATATAATGTGGGTTGTGAAATTCGGCACTGCTCCGAAGATGTTTACAATTAAAACTTGAATTATTACGTATAAGAAAACTCCAGGTTCCATATAAATAGAGCTTATAAAATATAAAAACAATTTAAAACAAGCAAATATGGTGTACAATAAGTCTATAATGGGGCATTAAACTAGAATCTGAAAGTATCGCTAATGGACATTGCACGAGTTTACAAGTAGTTGGACCAGTGAGATAAAATCTATAATAATCAGTTTTGCACAAAGTTATATTCAGTAACTCTTGTCAGGACTATTAAACTCAAAGTACGTGGCAAGATTAGCAGAAAAGTTTGTGACAAACTATTCATAATGTTTATCATTGTTGTTATTGTTAACTAAAACTATTAAAAAACGTATTTGGAAATTGAATTAAATAAAGCTAAAATAAAATAAAACAAAACATTAGATTAAAAAAAATTAACTTTTAAACTAGGGCTGTGCAAAGATTAATTGCGATTAATCACATCCAAAATAAAAGTTTGTGTTTACATAATATATGTGTGTGTGCTGTGTATAATTATTTTGTATATATAAACACACACACATGCATGTATATATTTAAGAAAATGTGTTATTCATATATAAAATATTTATATTTATATATAATATATATACAGTATTTACATGCAAATAATTCTTAAATATATACATGCATGCATATGTACTGTATATATATATATATATATATATATATATATATATATACGTATATATATATATATATATATATATATACGTATATATATATATATATATATATATATATATATATATATATATATACAGCATACACACATATCATGTAACACAAACTTTTATTTTGGATGCGATTAATCGCAATTAATTAATAATCTAGTTTAAACATTTAATCTGAAGTACTAAAATTACTAGAATACTGAAAAATAAATAAATTAAAGATATACAATAATATTTAAAACAACCCCCCCCCCCAAAAAAAAAAAAACTAATAAAAATTACAATCACATGACAAAAATGCTAAAACTTAAAAATATGAAGATATGAAAATATAAAAATATAAAAAATAAAATCTAATTTAAACTAATTAATTAAATAATTTAAAAATATGAAAATATAAAAAATAAAAGCTAATTTAAACTATTAATAAATACTTTATTTGAATTAACTGTTTTGTTTCGTTTTTTTAAGAAGAATTAATACATTTTACAAACATATTCATGTTTTAAAACTGAGGGACATGTTAAAGTTATTTTGTGTGTATTAATTATACACTGGATTTAACCTGGAATGCCCCTGATCGTTAGCATATAGTTTGGGTCTGGTTATAGTTGGCTACAGTATTAAAACCTTTTGACATAATAATAAATCAAGCATACATCATAACCAAAACTCATTCTAATGATCTCATTAAATATAAGGATTTTCCTCTAGACATTACATTATCACACAACAAGCCCTTAATATTATAATAAAATTACAATACCAGATAAAAATCTCATTCTTTTTTACCGCATTATAAAGACAAACGTCATAATGCATTTTTTATATAATTAAAACTCACACTCACACACTCTCTCTCATGCTTATCAGATGAACTAGGTAATTAAATCACTAAATCACACACACATTCATGTTGGCAGGGGTTTCTCACCATAAGGAGGCGGCGCTGGTCTCTGTGGTCCGGGTTTTTTCGGAGGGGGAAGCGGGTACGTCGGCTTTCGGCTCGTCGGCGTTGAAGTCGAACTCTGGGAACGAACACAAATCACAGAGTTGATAATCACACACACACACACACACACACATTAAATGCTTATTGCATATTGCAAAGTATACTGCCTATATTTTCTAGTGTGTAAAACCTTAAAAGGTTAGTTCACCCAAAAATGAAAATGATGTCATTAATGACCTAAACCCGTAAGACCTCACACACACAAATTAAATGCGTATTGCATATTATATATAGTATAAATTGCCTTTTTTTTTAGTATGTAAAACCATATGCAGCATTGGACCCTTTTCACATGTCATCATAGTTAGGTCAACTTCTATGGTGATGAATGGAAACTACAACAAATTAAATTTTTATGTTCCTGTTAGCCCCAAAAGCAAAAAAATAAAAAATAAAAATAAAAAAATAAATCCACAAAAGTGTTTCTATGACGTTACAAAAGTCATAAGAGAGAAAGAGGTCAAATATGCCGTCACTTTCTCAGCCATTGTAATAGAAACACACTAGTTTTTTTTAATTTGATACCACAAAGTTTAGTGTTATCCTCTACATAAGTGACCCTATTATGTTTTTTAGGATATTACCTTACATTTGGTGTGTATAAAGCTTTATAGTGACTGTAATAAAGCTGTTTGTGAATGTAAAAGTTCTGCAGAGTTTCAGAGATTAAAGTGCAGATCTCCCGAAAGACAAAAACATTCCAGGATTTTTCTCCATATAATGGACTTCAATGGGGTCCAAATGGTTCAAGGTCCAAATGAGAGTTTCAGTGCAGCTTCAAATGGCTTTAAACGACACCAGACGATGAATAAGGGTCTTATCAAGCAAAACGATCGCTCATTTAAAAAATAAATACAAAAGTTTAAGTTTTATAAGCACAAATGCTCGCCATTTTGATGAACGAGTTCGAACAGGAGAGTCGAGCAAGACGAGCATTTGTGCTTATAAAACTTAAACTTTTGTATTTATTTTTGAAATGAGCGATCGTTTTACTAGATAAGACCCTTATTCATCGTCTGGTGTCGTTTAAAGCCATTTGAAGCTGCACTGAAACTCTCATTTGGACCTTGAACCATTTGGACCCCATTGAAGTCCATTATATGGAGAAAATCCTGGAACGTTTTCATCAAAAACCTTAATTTCTTTTCGACTGAAGAAAGAAAGACATGGACATCTTGGATGACATGGGGGTGAGGAAATTATCAGCAAAAGCTTTATTTAAAGTGATCAAACTAAGTAGTCTCAACTTAAATTCCTCTTGAACATACCTTTGACATTTGAGAAAAATCAGCAAAACCACCTTTCCCTCCTCCTAAAAAGTCGCTACTGAACGGGTCTGACGCAGCAAACGGATCTGTGTATGAAAGAGAGAAAGCACAAGCAATGTGTTTGATGGAAACATCTGACCGGCAACGTTTCAACCCACTGCAAATACTGAGCTCTGTCTTTTACTGGAGCGATCGGGCACAACACAGGTGCTATTTTAAGAGAGCGGCTTGTATGTGGCCAGTGTCTCTCTTTTTCCATGACTTTTCAGCTCCTGAAAAGTGCACATTTTCTTTTCCATCTGCAGCGTGACGTATGTTTCTGATTAACTAATGACGACGTTATGAGGGTTTACTGTGCATGAAAGAGCCAGTACATGTACAACGTCTTAATATAGTGAATTACAACACCATTATTCATTTGTTTCTTTTCACTGTCATGATATGTTTCAAAGTTTCCTTGGAAATACTGTTTTAACAAAAGCCAGTTGCTTAACGACATCATCCTCTAGTAGGAAGTGACATCATTTTAGAGGGAAAACACAACAAAAACATCAGTAAGCACTGTCAACGGATCTGATGAATTATGGCATATTGTTTTGTTTGCTGATTTGCATCTCATATTGTTCATTTTCATCCTGTAATCATCCAGAGATTACTGTAAAGTTTGGGGTGAGTTATATTTTTAATGCTCATGTTCATTTATTAGATCAAAAATACAGTAAAAATACTGAAATTTAATTAGAATAGCGTCATTACGCCAGTCTACAGTGTCACATGATCCTTCAGAAATCATACTAATATGTTGATTTGCAGCTCAAGAAACTTTTCTTATTATTATCAATGATGAACACACAGAGTTAATAAAAACTATTTTAACCTGTTAACTGAATAGACCTTTATAGAATAGACATGGAAATGCACATTTCGAACTTACATGGTTGTAATTCAAGAATGTTTTGGAATATAGACGTAAAATTGGTCTTGTTTTAAAGAAGACATTTGGCAGATTTTTATCGAAGTGAAATTAAATTAAGAAAGTGAAACAGGAAAAAAGTTATAGAAGTTTGAGTTTATGAAAATGTACTATGTAAAAAATTTATTATTCATATTTTATATAAAATATATATTTTCAAAACCTGGGCTACTCTAAAACTGCAGAAAAATCAAAGCCAAAAATCGGAACAAGTTTTAGGTTGATATCTCAAAAAAAATTTAGCTTTTAGTGAGATTTTGTTTGGGTGCAGTACCGAACGCTTCCACTAGGGCACAACCAGACTCCATCACTGCCCATATACAGTAAGGGGTCGCCATTTCCATATGTGTTTTGAGTGATCTGAACCATCATTTACACAATTTTCATACAATTTATGAAGTAGACATCCTATTCAGAAGTAATATGAGAAGTTTGGCAGATTTTGATATGAATTCCACCTCTAAGAAACACATACAAAGAACACGCATGTGCGTTATAGCTTCCAGTTGAATTTATTATTTTTTTCTTAATATTTAAAAAAAATGTAAAAAATCAGACTTTATTTTCTAAAATAATTGAATGGATGCAATCTTTTGAACTCTTGGCATGAAAACAAACCTTTTTTTCATGATTTTTCATGTTCATTGCTATTTCAAAATAAAGGTCTTTTTGAGTATGAAAATATTCTTATTGCAAATTGATAAATTACGGCTCCTGTGTAATTGATTTAGAAAATCAGTCACCAAATATGGAAACTAGACATTGTAAACTTTCAAATGATATATAGTTTGTCAATATTACGGTTTTAAAAAAATATAATGGCAAGCGTCCCACCTGTGATACGGTGACAGTGAAGGGTTAAGGATGAATAAAAAAACAACAGCATTTATTTGAAATACAACTCTTTAGTAACATCATAAACGTCTTTACTGTCACTTTAAAGCATCCGTTCATTCCTAAAATGAAAAAGCGAGCATATTTATTTTAGTTAAGCTGCAGAGTTCAAAAGGTTCATCACACTAATGACCCAAAAATGAACACAAACAAATACGTGCGTTATGAAGAACAAGCATATTTGAAGTCGCTCTGTTTGCTGTGAGAGCTGAGCTAGTAAAACACATGCGAGTTTCCTGAACGCATCTGTAAGTGTGAGACCACTAACAGCTCAGAACACACTCTTCTTGTGTTCCCGTAAAAAGAGTTATTTCAGGAGCACGTCAGTCGGCGTGTTTCCCATAAATTAACCCCGCTTCCTCCGACGGGACGCGCAGAAAGAGCTTACCTGTTCACCCTGTGAGGTGGACGTGAGAAAAACAAGACCAGGGGAGAGAGAGAGAGAGAGAGAGACATGACACTCTGACTTTTCCGTTATTTCACAAACAAAGCGTTCCCTGTTCGGACGGTACTATTTTCGGAAGGCCTCTACGTAAACGCGCTATTAATAGAGTCACTCCATTGGAAATTGGGGCAGTGCCTTAAAATAAAAATAAAAACGCTGACCACTACCTTTTAAAAATAAAATTATGCTGTTTTTCATAAGATAATACATTCTGTATGCTTTAGTGAAGCCTTTCAGTGTAAATGTAAGCGCTTTTCCTGCCAAGATTCCTCTAAATGTAACCCTTATTACAGCGTCCAATCAGAAAGTGGCTAGTTAAACGTTGCATCATGACACTGTACGGTTATACCAAATGTTGGGTTAAAAATAACCCAATGAATAACCCAACTATGGACTTACTGCACTTCATTTTATTCTAAATGGTTTTAATTTACTGTATTTTATTTTTATCATCATTTTCTTATTTTATATTCTAAACTGTTTTAATTATTCTGATTTCTTTTGATTATTTTAATTTCTTCTATGTAAAGCACTTTGAATTGCCATTGTGTATGAAATGTGCTATGTAAATAAACTTGCCTTGCCTTGCCTATAGCACCTTCCCAACTGTGGGTTATTTTAACCCAATGCATAACAGTTGGGTCAAAATAATGAGTATGAATCTTCTCATTAAATATGTTTTAAGTATTAAATTACGAATGTAATAATAAATATTAGCAAGCCGAGTATGTAAATATACACGTGAACAAACAATTATGACGTGCAAATATTAGGGCTGTCAAATGATTAATCACGATTAATCACATCCAAAATAAAAGTTTTTTGTTTACATAATATATGTGCACTGTGTATAATTTTGTATATATATATATATATAAATACACACACATGCATGTATATTTAAGAAAAAATATTATTTATCTATAAAATATTTATATATAATATATAAATCTATATACATGAAAATATTTCTTAAATATATACAAGCATGTGTGTGTATTTATATATATAAAATAATTATACATTGTACACCCACATATATTATGTAAACAAAAACTTTTATTTTGGATGTGATTAATCACGATTAATCATTTGACAGCCCTGGCAAATATTAAAATAAACACACACGTGTGTGCACATTCAGTACATAAATTAAAAACATTAAAACACTACTACAACTAATAATAATGTTTGCGTAGAAGGTTGCTTATTTTTTACAAACAATATTTCTCAATATCATCAATATTTTCATTTAAACAGCATGTAGCCTTTAATGCTTTCATAATTGTACCGTCATGACTCATGAATAATATGGAAGATAGGGACGAGCTCTCTAAACATCCAGAAGCAACCCAAACGAACACCACACCGTACCTGAATCTTTAGGTTTGGGGCTCTTCGATGTCTGGCTGATTCTTGTGCTGAAGGGACTGGCCTGCGGGGGGCGAGAGAGAAACCACAGGGCATCATGGGAATGACAGAGCACTAACTGTAAAGTATTTGGCAAAGTACAACATGACATGACAAAATGTGCATTTACATCTTCATTTGTTTTTCTCACAGAGGTTGACTTGGTTGACTTTACAGGCAAGTTTTTGACTGCTATAGTCTCCGTGTAAACTACAAATCGTGAATTTGAACACGCACATGCATGTTATGTGTTAATGAGGAATGTGCAAATACTTGACTCTCAAAAGTACACGTCTTTCTTTCTTCAGTCGTAAAGAAATTAAGGTTTTTGATAAACATTCCAGGATTTTTCTCCATATAATGGACTTCAATGGGGTCCAAAAACGGTTCAAGGTCCAAATGAGAGTTTCAGTGCAGCTTCAAAGGGCTTTAAACGATTCCAGACGATGAATAAGGGTCTTATCTAGCGAAACGATCACTCATTTAAAAAAAAATATTTAAATTAAGTTTTAAAAGCTCAGATGGTCACCTTGCTCGGTTCTGTGATGCACGTTCGTGACACTCAAAATGAACAAATCTTTTTTCGAGTCATTTCGTAAATTCAACATTGTCGTTTTTTAAATGACCGCTCGATTCGCTTGATAAGACCCTTATTCATCGTCTGGTGTCGTTTAAAGCCCTTTGAAGCTGCACTGAAACTGTCTTTTGGACCTTGAACCGTTTGGACCCCATTGAAGTCCATTATATGGAGAAAATCAAAAACATGTTTTCATCAAAAACCTTAATTTCTTTTCGACTGAAGAAAGAAAGACATGGACATCTTGGATGACATGGGGGTGAGTGAATTATCAGCAATTTTTTTTTTTTTAAAGTGAACTGCTCATTTAAGATAATAATGTTGACAGTGTGTATAAGTAACCATTTTTTAGATGAAACTTCAAAGTAGAAAGCAAAAACGTTTTAGTACATTTGAGAATAATTAAATGACAATGACATAATCTCAAGTAAACTTTGATCCTATTTGGATCAACTAAAACTAAAACCATACACATTTTCATCACTTGAAATAAAATGAACGTTAACTGACTAGGACTTTCTACTCCGACTGATGGAACAAATTTAAAAACAATCATTTGTCATCATGGTAGGAATGCATGAATGTACAAAAACACGTATTTCTGATACAAGATGCGCCCAGATTTACAGTATTTTTTTATTTTACCTTGAATTGACTCGAACTTTCACCAAAGGGATCAGAATTAGCGAACGGGTCTTTGAAGGGGTCGTTCTGTTTGAATGGATCTCCTCCAAACGGATCAGCTAGAGAACAATAATTCACACACAAATGTCAAAACACACACAACAACCCATACAGTTTTTTGGTTGCACTTTATTTTAAGGTGTCATTGTTACAGTGTATTTCTATATTGAAGTACCGAGTAATATTAATATTACAAATCATTTTATAAGTACTGATTATTTACGTCCAGTGGCCTAAACAAGGAAAGTCACGCTTAAATGTCTAACTCTCATTGTATTTAGATCAAATATCAAAGCAACCTGTAAATAATCTACAAATAATGCTAGAGCAAATTATGCTAGCAGTTTCATATTTTGGAGAGGTTTGTTCAAATCCGTAAGCCTAAACCATGGTAATAGAGATGATTGTCTTAGCAAACACTACTAATTATACATATATAAATAATAACTACACAAATTAATTATAAATACATTAAATAAATAAATAATTAAAAATAAATCAAATTAATTACTTGTATTAGTTAATTTAATTTATTTTGTATTTATTTATTTTTAATTAATCTGAATCTATTATGTATTTATGTATACTCTAATTACTTTTATTAGGTAATAATAATTTAGAGTACACAAATAATAAATTAAATTAATAATAAGTAATGAATTAATTAAAAATAAATAAATACAAAATAAATTAAATTATTAACTAATAAAAGTAATTAATTTATTTTGTATTTTTTTATTTTTAATTAATAATTTAATTTATTATTTATTTATGTATACTCAAATTACCTTTATTAGTTAATAATAAGTTAGAGTATACACAAATAAATAAATAATAATAATAAATACATTCAATTATTAAATATAAATATTAAGCTATAAATAAAAGTACAAAATAAATATGACATTTATTAAAGATAAACATGCAAATGAATTAATAAATAAATTTCAAAATGAAAAAAAAAATACATTTCTTTGTTATTTAACTGTTTAAAACACAATTAAAACAGGATTTAATTAAACACTGTTTAAAAAAAAATCCTAAAATGCTTCACAGAACACTTTGTATGAATTGGTAACTAGTTCAATTAAATGAACTGATTCGCTAAAATGGGACTTGAACAGTCTAAGTACATAACAATGATAACTTTCAGACTGAACACTGAATATAGATGAAAAGCCCACCTTTACTGAAAGGGTTACTCTTGAAGGGGTCTTCGCTCTGAAAGGGGTCTGCGTTCAGGCCTTGAGAGCTGGAACTGCTAAACATGGCCATCCTGGACTTAACCAATGAATCCTCCTGAAACACACACAGCATTCAGCTCGTGTTTGCTCTCCTCCTCTCACTGCGGGGAAAATATTATCATTGTAATGGGTATGAAGAGGGCATCGTTCAGCTCCTCATTTCCCCTGCTGGATCATCTGATGTGCGAGGAAAGAGTGAGCTGTGTGACAGTGGGTCAGTGTGTGTGTGGCATCGTTACGGTAACAATAACAAGAGTAAAGGCCCTCTGACGGTGTTGTGCGGTCACTCTTTAACCTTTCCATGGAAGGCCAAGCTAAAGTTACTTTATATGTCAACAAACAAGTAATTTCCTTCATAATTAAAGGATTATTCTAGGTTCAATGCATTACTGTAAAGATGATTTCTAAAACTTTAAATGATCAGTATTTAGGCTTTGTTTTTACTAAGGCACCCCTTAATTTGTAAAAACAAACGAGAAACAAGTTTACAGTAAATACACAGAGTTTCCTAAACTCATGGATATGGAAAAATCATTTTTAGCCAATTAAATGGTTTCTAATTTGTTTCATGGATGGAAATCACAATTTAAAAATTCCAGGTTTTCCATGACACTTTTTCCCCATGAGGCCTGTTTAATTGAAACGATCTTAATTGTAATTTTACTTTGGTATCAGTTTTTGTCTTGACAAATTATTCTTTAAATTTAATCAATATTTCTTCATTATTAATTATTCAAAATGGCATATCATTTCAATCGACAGCAGTGCTGTTACTGCTAACTAAAACAATTGATAATGTTTTTAATTAGTTGAAAACGACCTGAAATAAAATGTAAATATTAGATAAAAAGTTTGTTTATATAACAAATTTAATTTCACAAAATCTGAATTTTTTTAAATAATAGATAAAAAGTTTAAATAAAAAAATAAATTTCACTAAATCAGAAAAAGTATTTAAATATTAGATAAAATATTTGTTTATATAAAAAAAAAATCACAAAATCAGAAAAAAATATTTAAATATTAGATAAAAACTTTGTTTATATAAAAAAAATTCACAAATTCAGAAAAAAATATTATTGGATAAAAAGATTTTATATAAAAAATTGAATTTCACAAAATCAGATTTTTTTAAATATTAGATAAAAAGTTTGTTAATATAAAAAAAATTAAATTTCACAAAATCAGAAAAAAATACTTAAATATTAGATAGAGTTTGTTTATATAAAAAAATTTCACAAATTCAGATAAATTTTAAATAATAGATAAAAAGTTTAAATAAAAAAATTAATTTCACAAAATCAGAAAAAATATTTAAATATTAGATAAAAACTTTGTTTATATAAAAAAACACACAAAATCAGAAAAAAAATATTTAAATATTAGATAAAAACTTTGTTAAAAAAATTTATAAAACCAGAAAAAAATATTATTGGATAAAAAGTTTGTTTATATAAAAAATTTCACAAAATCAGAAATGTTTATATTTATATAAAAAAAAAAAATCAGAAAAAAAAATGTATATCTTAGATAAAAAGTGATCTATATAAAAAATACATATTCCAAAAAGCAGAAAAGTGGCATTGGCAGCTAGCTAACTTAAGTGAAATAAGTTTCCTTAAACAAAATGAACAATACTGAAATAAAAAAAAATTGTGAAAGCTACTTTAAAAATTTAAATAAAAAATATAAAATGCCAGTGGGTGGGGCCTATGATGTGGTGATGTATAACTATTTGTCATTGTCTTGCTCTGAAGGCGGGCATATGCAAATATATTCGCCAGTGTGGCGTCATAAATCCCGCAATATTGAAACGAGATGTTTTTGGAGCTTGGTTAAATAAATTCTTTGTTTATTATAAAGAAGTAATGGTACAAAGACCTCTTATTTGTCAAGACCAAATTTGATTTCACCCATTTTTTTTATTTTACGTTTTCACAACCTGCTAAAAAAAAAAAAAAGGCAAACTTTCAGATTTTTTTGCTTGGTTTTGCTCAAGACCACCAATCTGAAGATGAAGCAACCTTGAAAATGTACTTACGGTTCTACCTGTATCTCTCAAAATCAAGTGCACTTAAATACGACAACATGATCAAGGGGTTTCTGAAGCGTGCCGTGACTCCTGACCTTGGCATCGATGCTGGAGCTCTCCTCGGCGATGAGCTGGTCCAGTTCGGCCAGGCTGATCGTGCCGTTGCTGAGAGCTGCGCTGAAGCGCTCGATAGTCTTATTCAGCTCCCGCTGGGTGTCCTGCATCTCCACGAGCTCACTGCGCGTCTGAGGGAACAAGATCACAATAGAAACGTCACTTTGTGTAGACCTTACTCTTATTCATGCTAATGCTTTTACATTTGCATTTATTCATTTAGCTGACGCTCTTATCCAAAGCGACTTACAATTGCTATATGTCAGAGGTCGCACGCCTCTGGAGCAACTAGAGGTTAAGTGTCCTGCTCAGGGACACATTGGTGTCTCACAGTGGATTCGAACCCGGGTCTCTCACACCAAAGGCATGTGTCTTATCCACTGCGCCAGAGAGCATTTTTAGAGTATTTAAGCATGATAAGACACATGATAGTGACACAGACACACACATGACTCATGCGCATAGAAAGCCATTTTAGACGCAAAAAGACACACAATTATGCCAAAATGCTCATTTTGTTGAGCACAGGCTTTAAATAGTTAAATTAAAGGGATACTTCACCTCTGGAAAGATGAATTTGTATTTAAAATGGGTCATTTATGTAGAAGAAATGTAAAATTACTTTTGAATTTGGAGCTTTCTAGAATGAGAAAAGCCAGAAAATGTATTTTTGGCTTATGTCGATGAAAGACAACAACTCCCAGAATGCCCTAGGAGGCCACGCCTACCGGTAACAGAGCGCAGTCATTAAACAAGTCTAGGCTACTAGTGATGAGTCTGCCCGAAAATGTGTTTCGAGATCGCCCAAAATGTCCGGGATTCGGCTATATATATATATATATATATATTTATATTATATAATATCTAAAAAAATATACATATAAAATATATATATAATATATATTAAAAAAAATATATATAACAAATATTTTCACAAAATCTATATAAATATTAAATAAAAAGTGTAATGTAATCATAACAAGGACGGAAAAAAAATTATAAAAGAAATAAATCCTTTTTAAAAAGCGTTTTCGGTTTCGGCCGTGCACCCAGAATTTTAATTTCGGTGCATTCCTAGTTGTTTTGTGACCTGGTCCATCTCGTCCTGCGATGTTTTGAGCAGTTTGAGGATGCTGTCGAGCTTGGCTTGTCCAGCACGCAGACTCTCGTCCAGGCGCTGCTCCTCTTGCTCCAGACAGTACAGGTCCGTCTTCGCTCGGCTCATCTCCTTCTCCTGCGTCTGCACGTCTGACTCCTGAGAGAGGATCTGAGTCTGCAGAGACGTGATCTACACACACACACACAGAATAGAAAAAAGATGGCAATTTTTCAGTCATTTATATAAAAGAATCATCATGCATGTTTCAGATCACTCTGACTTTTGATTGTCAGCATAAAATGTGGTTATTCTGGTCATAAACTGCTAAATAGTCTAATCAAGTCATACAGGAACATTATTTACGTTAGTTAACATTAAAAATGAACAATACTGAAACAATTCCTGTATTCCTTTAATGTAAAAAATCTTTCCGTTTATATATATATATATATATATACAGGGCTCCAGACTAACTTTTTTTACTAGGAGCGCTGTTGCCCCTGACTGAAAATTTTAGGAGCGCAAGCAGAAAATTTAGGGGCACACCTTAAATCAGCTTGAAATGCAATTATTCAAATTTCCCCCAAAATAACTGTAATACTGACAAATCTTTAATAATAAATAGACTTAACATTATGATATGCTGTTTTTTTTTAAGTTCACAGGGCTCCAGACTCAAATTTGAGGGCAGCACCACCTCAAATCAGAACTCACACCAAGTTATAAAAAAAAAAAAAAAAAAAAAACTGGTAGCACTGGGGCTGACAATAAATCACTTAGATAAATTTAGGGTGTAGATGAAGTTAACTTTAGTTATTATCACTTATAATGTCTTAATATTAATTAAAAACAAAAGGATACATGTATATAAGGACTTGGAGTGAAAATAGCCAATAAACATCCTACTGTTTACAATGGTTTTTTTAATAATAATAAAAAAAAAAAATTAATGTTTAAATAAGAGTTTTCCAACGTCTTAATTTTCGTTTTAGGACAATCTTTGAAGAATGAACAAAAAATGTGTTGATCATCACAAAAAAATAACACATATATGATATTATAGTTTTGAAGAGCAGGACAAAGATGTGTAGGCTATGTTGTAAGCGTTTGACTACCGTATTTCTATCACATCATATTTATGGTTAGAGTTAACTTACTAGCCTAAATCCATGGTGAATGTTGCTGATTTGTGGACTGAAAGCCTTCTGTAAGAGTTTCTCCTGGTTTCCACGTCAGCGCTGTTTGATCTGATATGGTTTATAACAGAACTCTGCGCCGAATCGGAGTGTTTCTCACTGGATCTCGTAGCGATGATGTTATTAATTCTGAGGTGAATTCAATGGATTTATTCACTGGATCTGCTAGTAACAGTGTCGCGTGATCGAGATCGGCCCGCGACTGGCAAGTTCGGGGCTTTATTACGGTCAGTGGTTCGGGGGGGCTCCACTATGCGCTGCTCTGTCTATTATTGGTCCAACCTAATAAAAACGCCAACAGTCCGTGAAGCATAGCCTATGTGAGTTGCATATTTTAGTTCCACTTTCATTTTGTTTGTACTCGCTGCTAGGTAACGTGTCGATTAGGGCTGTCAAAATTGCTCAAAAATTACGTTCGAATATTCCCTCGAAAAAAACATGCGAATATTCGAACTATTCGAATATCTGGTTGCGCATTTTTTCAGTGACGCGCATTACGTCATTAACAGGACGAATTAATACAAAGAGGCATAACTACTTGTATAGGTACTTTATTTAATTTTAAACATATTTAATAACGTATTACCTACACAAAAAAGTACAACAAAGTAATGGGCAAGACTGCAAACCTCACGCTCCAATGCAATAGGCCTATCTAATTAGTTAGCCTACAGGCTGTTTCTGTTTAAAGTTAAATAAAATGAGGCACACAATTCCGAGAAATGTGACAACGCCTTTACCCTGAGGTTCATAAAAAAATAAAGAACTATTAAAAACGAAAAAGGCTACTTACATTCTTGGTGCTTGAATAAAAAAAAAGGAAGAAAAAAAAACTGACGGCAATTTATTCCGTTGTCTTTTTAGTGCGCACTGTCACCGTCGGATCTACAGGTTATTTGCCAAAAACACAAGACAGTCCACATTTGAAGGGGCCAGTGCTGATTTCTTATTATTTACTATATTCCCAGCGGAGGAAAAAACGCGTTCAGAGCGCACTGAGGATCCGGGGATGGAAAGATATTTCTTTGCCATCTGGGCGATGTGAGGGTAGACTATCTCCCAGAGCCCAAAGTTTTCCACCACATGAGAGGATTTTGTTGAGCAGGTACTGGAGACTCTTGTTCATACATTAACATCTCTTTTTGAAGCAGCAAATTGATGTCCTGGTCTGGGTTGTCCGCGCAATACGTGTCTCCGAAGAGACCATAGCAGATAACGCAGTTTTCTCAGCGGGCTGCCGATCACGTGTCTGTCCGGCAGCGGCCTCACTCATTTTGGGGGGTTAAAATCACTTTCTCTGCTGCGGTCGAGTTGGGCTCTGCACTTTCTGCAGTGAGTGACGCTGTGCCAGTGCGACACCTGTCTCTGAACCCTAATCAGGCAGCGTGCACGGCCACTCGCAAAACAGACAGCCGCGCCTTTGCTTGCGCGGGCGTTTTTTTTTTTTTTTTTAATTCGAATATTAATTTTCACCTTCGAATTTCTGTTTTTTAAAACTATTCGAATATATATTCGAATTTAGAATATTCGTTGACAGCCCTAGTGTCGATAGATCGCTTATTGCTCAGTCGCACATAGCAGGTTGTGATATTTGTCTCCGTCTCCTTCCCACAGACGTTTACGCGCGCTATTCTTGTCACGGATTCATTGACGCGTCCCTTTCACGCTTACTATGCGTTTAACGTGTGACAAATTTACCGGTCGCACATGTGCGACTGGATGTAAAATTCAGTCGCACACTCTCAAATTTTGGTCGCAAAATGCGACTATTTGGTCGCAGTCTGGAGCCCTGATATATATATATAAAACCTTTAAACCTTTAAAAAATATATATAACCTTTAAACCTTTAAAAAATCTGCCGTTTCCAAAAATCTTTAAAAATATATATATATAAAACTTTTTTTAAAGGTTTTTGGAAATGGCAGATTATATATATATATATATATATAAACTTTTTTTTAAAGGTTTTTGGAAACGGCAGATTACATATATATGTAAAAACTTTTTTTAAAAGGTTTTTGGAAATGGCAGATTATATATATATATATATATATTTTTTTTTATTTTTTTTTGGAAACGGCAGATTATATATATATATATATATATACTTTTTTTTAAAGGTTTTTGGAAACGGCAGATTATATATATATCAAAACTTTTTTTAAAGGTTTTTGGAAACGGCAGATTTTTTAAATGTTTAAAGGGGGGGACGTGTCCAAAAACGTTTGAGAACCACTGTTCAATCTCAACTCAAATCAAAGTGAGACTCACCTTAGCGTTCTCCTCCTGCCATTTGTTCTTGGTCTCGTCCAGTGTGGTCTCCAGCTTGGCTCTTTGTTGCTCCATTTCACCGAGTCGATCCTGAGCGTCCCGTTTCTGGTGCTCAAAGTCCTGCAGACCCACATTTTCACGCTCCAGGTCTCTCTGCACCTCCTGCACAAAAACATTATTTTATCCACCTTTTGTTTTTTTAAAGTAAGAGCAGATGGTGCAAGTTGTAACGGTTAATATTTAATGGACCTAATGAACTAACAATGAACAGCTGTATTTTTATTAACCAACGTTAAAAAAGATTAATAAATACTGTAACAAATTGCTCATTGTTACTCAATGTTAGTTAATGCGTTAACTAGTGTTAGCGATCAGCCTCACCTGGACTTCACCGTTCTTCTGTCGCAGGACTTCCTCTTTCTGTCTGATTTCGGTCTCTAAAATGCGTTTTTCACTATGAAGTAAGCAATGCACACACACAAAAAACTAAATAGTAAATAATAATTATAATATATAATAATATATAAGGTAAACACTTTAGTTTAGGGTCCAATTCTCACTATTAACTAGGTGCTTGTTATTAGTATGCATAAAATTGCTGTTTATTAGTACTTATAAAGTACATATTAATGCATTATTCTGCATGACTATATTATACTTCCCTTAATTCAGCCCAATATCTAAATTTAACAATCTTACTAACTACTAATTAGCAATGATTAAGAGTTTATCGAGGCAAAGTTGTAGTTAATAGTGAGAATTGGACCCTAATCTAAAGTGTGACCTAATATGAATTTAACTATATAATAATAATAAGCAATTAGCAGAATTCAATATACTATATATGACCCTGGACCACAAAACTCATAAGTCGCACGGGTATATTTGTGGCAATAGCCAAACATACATTGTATGGGTCAAAATGATCATTTATGCCAATCATTAGGAAATTAAAGTAAAGATATTTAGTAAAATTCCTTCCTTAAATATATAAAAAAATGAATTTTTGTGAGTGGATGCTGACAGAAATGATCTTTAAAGGTGATTTTCTCAGGATTTTGATTTTTTTGCACCCTCAGATTTCAGATTTTCAAATAGTTCGGCCAAATATCCTATCCTAACAAACACATACATGAATGGGAAGCTTATTTATTCGGTTTTTAGATGATGAAATCTCAATTTAAAAAAAAAAAAAAATACCCATAAGACTGGTTTTGTGGTCCAGGGTCACATATATGGTTTTGTGTAGCATATAATTCCCCATCTATAAACCCTCTGACCTCTGCAGCTGGGAGATTTCCTGGTTGATGTCGTCGAGATCCTTGTTTCCCGTTAACTCAACCAACCCAACAGAACCGCTGCTGTCCTGGAAAAATCATGATCTGTGTTATCTATAGTATGACTGTATGATTATGCAGTGCTCCTCCATGAGCACTAGGTGGCGTTCTCATTGCATGAACATGACAGACTTCATAGAAACAACCAAAATGGACTTTCTTAATACATTTTTTCAGTCTTATTGTAAATTATTTGTCAGTGCATTGAAAATTTAATTTAAATGCTTTATTTCTGATGATGTAACCAAGACAAAATAATACTAACCAATAATATTATAGCCCACTTTTCATGATTAAATATATTAATTTAAAGTTGAACACAATTTATCACTCATATATCGCTCACCCTGCTCAGATTGGTCAACGGGGTCAATTCGGACATCAATGATGGTGTGAGTCCAGAGAGAATCTGGATCAAATTACAAATAAAAAAATAAAATAATCAGTTAAAGTTTCATTTGTAAAGCATTGTATAAACTGGATTATCAAAAATATGCATTACCACATGTTGTGTGTACCAAATTAACTTCTGTCAGAATTCATTAATCTTAGTTAATGTTAATTTTAACTAGGGATGGGCAACGATTAATCGCATCCAAAATAAAAGTTTGTGTTTACATAATATATGTGTGTGTTGTGTGTATAATTAATTTGTATATATAAATACCCACACATGCATGTATATATTTAAGAAATATGTGCATGCATATATTTTATATATATTTATTCACAATTAATATTATATATAAATATAAATATTTGATATATTAATAACACATTTTTCTTACATATATACATGCATGTGTGGGTATTTATATGTACAAATTAATTATACACACTACACACACATATATTATGTAAACACAAACATTTATTTTGGATGCGATTAATCGTTGCCCATCCCTAATAATGTTGCATTTGTTCACGTTAGTTAATGCACCGTGATCTAACATGAACGAACAGAACAAAAGAAAGAAAAAAAAAAGAAAATTAATTGGTTTTTTTTTATATTGTTCATTGTTAGTTCATGTTAACTATTAAAAGTATTAACTGAGATTAATAAATGGCATACACGTATAGTTCCTTGTTATTTCATTTTAACAAATGATTGAACAAATCATTGTTTCAGCAGCGACTTTCAGCATGTTTCCAATAACTACGTCTGACGTTTACGTGGCGTGAGCGAAACGGATCTCCAGAAATGCAATTTGAATAGGATTTCAAACCACATATGGATGTAGCTTGAATAACATTTCATGTATTTTTTTGCTATTCACATTAGCTAATTCGCAATATTTGGATTTGAACTGACAGTCTGAACGCAGCTATATACATGCAACGTGAGAGGTCCACTCACAGGTGTGCTGGCGACCCCTCTCTCTGACGGTGGTATCATGTCAGGGCTTAGACTCTGAGGAGGGTCCACTCCTTTAACTTTCTCCTGAATCAGGTGCATGGCCAGACAGAACTGCTCTTTGGTGAGTTTACCGGTACGTTGAGTGTCCGCCAGCGACCTGCAGACCAAAACAGACAACAACGTTATGCTTCAATGAACAACACATGCATGAAAGATAGATAATGTGCAACATATCATAAATGCTGTTGGACTAATAAAAGAACACAAAAGGTTCATTTTGCAAGCACAGGCATGGTTTTTAAAAAGGCTGTGGGTGACTTGGCTTACATATACGGTGGCATTTTTCTGTTTAATCTCACCATATGTGTGCCAGGACGCTCTGAGGCAGCCGGGAGTTCATGAAGATATCCTTCACTTCACCTCCTCCGACCATCCCGTCAAAATCAGAGTCTGCCAGATCAAAGATCTCCTCGTACTGCTCTCTGTCATCCGCCGGCACCACCCACAGATCAGAGGACGGCTGCAAAGACATATTTAGGGGACATTTTGAATAGAGCCAGGCCGATATTAGGCATTTTCCAAACTATCGGTATCGGCAGTTATAATGGCCGATAAATGAATACTCCAAAAATAAAATAAAAATGGACGAAACACGCTTCAACCATGTCATGAGTGTTGGAGTTGTATAGTTTGTCCACCAGAGGGCACTCTACACGGTCCCTGTTGGCAACACTCGTTGAGTTGGGCACTGTTCCCATTGCTTGAATAACAATTAAAAGATCATCCCCATCAGTTCTCTAAACTCAAATAAGCGTGACAAAATTTGTGACTATCATGTCCAGATTTGCTGCTGTTAAATAAGCCGAGAGTGAAGCGGGATTAGCTAGTAATAGTTACGTTGCGTTGTTACAGTGTAGTTGACTGACTGTCCTTTTAACTTTTGATGTGACTGAAGTATTTCTTTAATAGCGCGTGACAGTTACAGCAATGAGACGCATCATCTCTCCTCGGCCTGTTATATTGAAAATGTATATTTTACAATTTGCAGTATGACGTAATCCATTGCTAAATTATGGCTCATCATAGACTAGCTAACCACAAAGCTAGCTAACGCCACTATCATCAGTCTGTTCTGTTTCTTTTTAAAATGCATTATCATATTATTTCAGTTAAAACTCATAAATAACAACAAATAACTAATGTTGGGGAAATCTGTTAATGTTTTGTTGCGCTTTTCTGAAATAAAAAATTAATAAAAAAAATATCGGCCGATATATCGGAATATCGATTTTAAAACCAAAACATATTTGTCAAAATCCTTTATCGGTCGGGCTCTAATTTTGAATCACATTTATTTTTGCAACGAGCATTATGTGAATTTTACATATGCGTCTGGGTGCAAAACATTAACTTTTCAGAATTTTATAGTACTATATATAACGTTGAATATAATGTATAATAATGCAATGGTGGAAAATATGTGGGTCCTGATAATTTCAAATGTCTTGTTGCATTAAATATACATTATTTTAAATATATCTAATCAGTGACAGAGTGCAAGCATATTCGTCTAAAATAATTGTGTATTTTCAGCTTCAGAATCATGAATATTGTTATTGTGGTGTCTCTATTGTGCAAGTCCAAACCTATTCATTTTTACACCCACAATGTTATACCAAATTTAGCGTTATAATCACCAGTACACTTTTTGTTAACCTTTTATCATACGTCTTGGAGGACCGTTATAATATCGGCCCAAATCTAAAAATCGTGACAAACAGAGCATATTGTATAAAGACACCCAAGAATTTAGTCGTCTTTACTCTCTGTAGATTTTAATCATCAAGTTTAAGTTGTTTTTTATTTGAACAAAATATTATGTAGTTAGTTTTACTAGTATTTATAGACAATTTATTTACTCTAAACCAATTGTCGACATTTTGAAGCTCTTTGTTAAGTGATTGTTGAAGTTCAAATTCATTTTTAATGTGATAGAAACAAATTAGTGTCATCTGCAAAAATTACTTTATTTTTGTTTTCCAGATCATTAATGTAAATAATAAAGAGGAGAGGACCTAATATGGATCCTTGTGGAACACCACATTGAACATATTTGTTTTCTGATGTATGTTCGCGTATAATTAGAGTACATATTGTTGCCTCCGAAATAAATAGCTCTTGAACCAATTAAGTGAGCTATTCCCACAATGCAATGCCCTTAGGGTGTGTTCAAGAAAAATTGTAGAGAAAGAAATGATCGTAATTACGAGTTGAATGCACATTGTACGTCACCACAAAGTCGTAATTACGACTGGTAACGGGTTTTTTTCTAAGCCCTGAGTTTCAAAGTTTAGGGCGTCAATGAGAAAACGGTAACATTTTACAATAAGGTTCGTTAGTTAACATTAGTTAACTACATTAGTTAATATGAACTAATAATGAATAGCACATATACAGCATTTGTTAATCTTTACTAATGTTATTTTCAACATTTACTAATACTTGATTAAAATCTTGTTAACATTAGTCAATGCACCGTGAACTAACATGAACAAACGATGAACAAATGCAATAACAAATGTATTGCTCATGGTTAGTGCATGTTAGTAAATACATCAACTAATGTTAACTAATGAACCTTATTGTAAAGTGTTACCGAGAAAACATATCGGACGCAATGGATGCATTAATGATTAAATTATTATGATTATATTTCATTTACATAAGTTCATCATATTGAGTCATGTGACTATTATTTTAAAAGTACATGAATATTCCTTTCAAAACAAATGGCTTGAAGACAAAAACCTCAGTCTATAAATCTCAAATGCTTCAATGTTTTATGCTACCAGCCAGCTGATGAAGTGTAAAGGTTTGAATGAGATATTTTTTTTAGTCACTTACTTGGTTAAACGAACTGTGGGTTGTTTATGGTTTCTAATTAATGTAGCAAATCATGCCCAATCAAGCACACTTTCACTCTGCATTATTTTGTAGTGACTCTATATGAAGAATGTGGTTGGACAGGCATTTGGTGTTACACAGGTGTTCACCTGTGTGTGTGTTTGAGGCTGCGGTGGTGTCGGGGTGGAGCGCTTCATTGAGTTTGATGGAGAGAGATTTGTGCTGCCGCCCAGAGGACTCTTGGAAAGCGCCGGCACGGGCCGCAGGGTCTCCATCATGAGGAACGGACTCGAGGGAAGAACAGGAACGGATCCCGGGAGAGCTCCTGGAAACTTCTTGCGTTTGGATGGAGGGATGAGAGATGTAGGGAGGGTGGACGGCATAGGCTCCTTCTCTCTGGCTGCATAAACCAGGCGCATCGCCTGCAATGAGCAAATAATGTGAGCTTTTATCCTATAGTTGACACAATTGACACAACAGTGTCGAATAATACACAAATACTTACTCGATAATCTATTTTGAGGTACATATTGCTGTGGCTGTGTCTGAAATCACCCACTACTCACTATATAGTGGACTATATAGTGAGGTCGCCATTTTGCAGTGCTGTCCGAATGTATAGTGATGATTATCAGGGTGCGAACTACGGGAATGGGAATATGGAATGGGCTCCCCTGAAAACATGATTCGTGAAATTTTGGGGGGTCTCAAAAAATATTGCCAATGTTTTATTTTGACGTGCAATTTCAGTTTTTTGTGTAATGTGATCATCGTGGAGTATTATGTGTAAAACATCAAAAATATTTTTAATTCATGCATGACGGCGATTTAAACCTAATTCTATACATGCTATTCTTGTCATGAGCATCAATGTATGGTGGTGCTGCAGTGCAAATTCCAATCACGTTTAATACATGTGAACTCAAAGATTCGTGGAAAAAATTGATTTGAGGCCATTGATCTGCGCAAAGTCCTTGAAATCCATTCTGTGTTAGTAGGGATGGGACGGTATGAAAATTTCATATCACGATTATAGTGTCCAAAATAATCGTGATTATCAATATTATCACGGTTTTGTTAAAAATGTATGAAAGTGCTCAAAAAGAACTGATGCTCACACTGAAAACATTTCAACAAGTTTTATAATTGAAAATCAACAAACAACAAATAAAACAAGTCTCTCTATGCAGTTTTTTTTTTAAGCAAGATTCTATTCTGTGGCATTTGCTTCTTTATGATGCCCGTCGTCAATAGCAACGCATTATTACACAGCGCACATCTATATCACAACGGACGCGCGCTCTTGTTTCATTCAAATACAACTTGCCGTCTTGCGTCTCTGGTTTTTGATTGTATTGCAAAAATGAAATCAGAGTTGATTTATTGCTTACAGAGTTTGATAATATTGGTGTGATATATCTCGTCTGGACGATTGTTTGACAAAATGAATTCATAAACAGGTAAGATTTAAAACATTAGCTAATCTCATTATCAATTCAATATGGTAAAAATAAAATCGGTTTAATACGTGATGTATCTATCCCTTAAAATATCACTCTTAATAATAGTCTTGTTTGAAGTTGTTCGTTCGTCTTTGGCTCAAATCCACTTGCTACGAACTTTTCTTCGCGGAAGCTTGACGTCTATTTCAAGTGAGTGACGTAAAATGTTTCAACTCAAAACAACATTTCGTGCCCAATTGTTTCCCAGACGTAGTTTTGGTATTAAGGTCAAAGTTAACTTGCCTTGCGTTCGGGTGATGATCACACAAGACGACTCGGCAGATTTGAAGTGTTTCTATTGCAGTGACTTTTTGTTCGGCAGACAGGGTGACCATCCTCGATCAAGTTTCCCTCAGGACTTTTGTAAAACCCAAAATATGACCACACCTCAGATTTGGTCCTCTTACAAGGCTGAAAAATCTCCTGAGCACGGTCACTGCCTTCCGCCATTCCTTCTCGAATAGTAATTTAAAAAAATATTGCGCCTGCGTCAGACTGGCCGACAGGATTCAGTGAGTTATTAAAATCGCGATAATCAAACACGGTTTTAATGATAATTAAATTTTAAACAATATTACTAACCGTCAGTACATTTTATCACGGTTTATCGTGAAACCGGTTATCCCGGTTATGTCCCATCCCTATGTGTTAGCATGTTATTCCCAATTATGTGTTGTGGCTGCTGGGGTTGTTATAGGTCTGCTTGACTCTCGATGTCTTAGGCCTAACTGAACGGAGGAATTGTAGTATTCTTCTATAGCCGACGAGTAATTTAACCCTTGTTCAAGTGAACTCAAAGACAGCCTATATTATAGACTATTTGTGGATGGCTGTTTGCTGTTTGACTTATCAATTTGTGTCAATACGGTGAATCCTGTATATAGACGAATCCGGCGAAACTACCGGAAGTAAGCGGGCACCATTACTGAGCTGTTGCTGGGTAGCGTTGCGCCATTACCTCCTATTGTTTTAGTTGCAACTTGCGTCCACTGGAATAAACAGCCCGCGATTTACGACTGTCACTAACGTTACAACGTTAGCCCTTGTATAATGTCGAGTGGGTAAACAGTTTCCGTTATAAATGGTTTCAATGTTGGCAGTAAAATTTCAATTTTGAAGGGAAAACACTGTGAATACCCCGGGTCGACTGCCCCTGTCTGGTGCCGTACGGTTTACACAGACTTCCTGGGCGAGTACAAGACGCGGACATTCGCGTATAATAACAATTATTTAATGACATAAGTAAAAAATATAATAAATATGTGATATAGTGATCAGCAAAATCTCCTCTCTTGCTATTTTTTCTATTCAATTAACATGCTATGGTCATTAAATGGCTTTCCTGAGCTAAATGTAACGTTATGTGACATAATTGTTTTCCTGCTGTTATATTGACCTCTTTCCATGGTTTAAAAACACTAATTGGTCGATATTATGTATACTTTCTAGCTGTAACGTTACCTTACCCTTGCCTGTTGCAATGTGAAAATGAGATCAATAATGGACACAAATGAAAAACATGAATTTGTTTATTTGATTTCATTCATTTATTTATTGTTGCCAAATGGACAGATCTTTTTATAGTTTCCTCGTTAGCAAACGTTAGCCTAGCTAGCTTGCCAAGCTATTTTCATAAATAACGTTAATCTGTAAGATCGTTTGTATCTTCAACTGTGACTGGAGGCCACTGTCTAACATCATCAACCCAACAAGTTCTCATTCTGCCTGGCTGTAGCTGTCATCGTGGGTGAGTTCGCGTTATCACCGAGGTTTGTTTACATACCGGTGCATATGTCTATGCCGGTGTAACATGTCTATATATAATAATATGTCTATGCTCAGTAATGGCGTCGCCACAAGATGGCAGCCTACACAGAACGCTCGTCGGATTCGTCTATAGTGCTTGCATACACTTGTAGCTGTTATGTATCTTTGGAAGTCCTTGAAATGAATGGGTTTAGCGCTGCGCATTCAGTCTGAAAGGCGCTTAAATCCTTTGCACGCACAAGTGCATGAACCGGGGGTAGGGAGTAGTGGTTTGAGTGGAGATTTCGGACCCACCGGGTGGCTTATATCTTCTTTGCCGTTACGCATATGTGCTCGGAAAGACTGTTTTGTGTTTGAGCGCCTCCAAGTTGTCTTTTACTGTAACTTCAGAAGCTCCAGACACATGAGCAAAAAGGCCAATCTCATTGGTCGAATCGGTCAAACCAAAAAAACGAGCCCGAAGCGTTTTTAAAAAAAAAAAAAAAAACGCTTTTACGCGTGGCGTTTTTCGCGTCGGTGTGCACACTCACATTGGCGTCCTTTGTTTAGTCAAGAAGCGTTAAACGTCTGCGAATATCACGTGCGAAATTCGCAACAGGCCTTTAGAGGTTTCACATCATTAACCACGAGTGCTAATAATAAAAGCACATTAGGTGGTACTTTGTTTGATGCATGATTCGACCCACCACTGAAAACTCATCTTTATCCAAGTGTCCATCTTTGTCAATGTCACTGAGATCCCAAATCTACAAAACAAAGAGATAAAAAGTTGAAAAAAAAAATCTAAAGATCTAAACAACATTAAAAAGTACATCAAATACTAGCATTTTTATATTCTTAGAAAGTCTGAATTGGTCATTTTTGGAACAAACAATTTCAGACCTTTATTATTACACTTTTTATTTCTGTATATATACAGTACACTACTGTTCAAACGTCAGTAAGTTTAATTCCTGTCTTCAGTGAGTAATGATCTGAATATGATGATTTGTTGCTCAAGAAACATTTATGATTATTATCAATTTTAAAAACAGTTTTCGCTGCTTCATATTTTTTTCAGGATTATTTGATGAATAGCAAGTTAATAATTCATTTGAAATCTTTTGTAACATTTTGAATACCTTTACAGCCACTTCTGATCAATTTAATGCCTCCTGCTGAATAAAATATTATTTCTTTTTTTTTAAAATATTATTTCTTTTCACGTTTAGTGTATGTTTTTAAAGTAAAACGTTTCTAAACAATTACCAAACATTTCTAATATCAATGTATATTCTTATCCATGTGTATTGTTGGTATAGTGAATGAATGCTGTACGATTGTTGTTGTTTTTTTTTTGTTAGCGGCCTAGGGACTGCAGATGAAAACTAGTATCTTTTTTACTAATTCTGGCATATTTACATGGTGTATTATCATGAATATGCATGGTCTCTATCAAATAAACTAATAAATAAATGTTTATGTGGCTGATTTCACTTGAATCCAATTCTAAATCAAAACTGTAAATGCTGTTTATAAAACTAAACCAACAAAAAATATAAAACAATGGCCATAATATCAGTAAATATCAGTAAAAATGAACAGGTTATTGATCTAAAATGTCAATAACAGTGCAGACATTCACCTTTCCAAGCACATCGAGAGGCAGGTTTGAGTTCATGAGGATTGGTTTCACTTTATCACCTGACAGTATCCCACCAACCGGACACAGACTCTCAAATATCCCATCATACTTTGCTTTATCTTCCGGCTGGTGAAGCCAAACACAACAGAAAAGAGAATCAGTTTTCAATCACAAATTTCATTTTATTCCAGTAATTCTGTACCTTTACTATCCAGTTGGAGTCAGCGACAGAGGTTGTGATGTTCAGCGACGGGCTGCCGGTGTCTCTCTGCAAAACACACAGACGCTTTTATCCAAATCAGCATGCAAACGCATTAACTGCGATTAACTGTCAACATCAGTGACCATATTCAACTGGTTGACAATGATTCGAGATATTTTAAGGATGTGACACATTATCCACAAAGCAAGTGTTCACCACATCTTTCATATTACACAGGCTATTCAGATAAAATCTACAGATTAACATATGTGCAATCACTGATATCCAAAGTGACAATACTCACAAATTTAGGGATGGGTGTGTTCTGGCTCAGACTGTTCAGACTGACATCACTTCCTCCTTGAGCAGAAGCCACCAGCCTCAGCGCAGTAAAGAAACCCTTAATGGAGAATACAGTTAAACTCAAAATGCAAAAAAATTAACTGCACCTAATTAATAATTAAAGTAAAGTAGAAATAAAAGTAAAGTTATGTCATCAAATGTTTTTTTTTTGGTTAACACACCCTAAGACTCCAATCGAATGAAGAGCTGATATGAAATTATATAAATATGACGGCAAAGATCATTTGCGAATGCCTATTCCGACATGAATCAGTTGTATTTACCTTTTTATCCAAGTAACCTTTTCCCTCAGGATCTGACAGATCCCAGATCTGCAAAGAAAGGAAAAGACACACAGTCATTTCCTACCGTGCCAGGGCTCCAGACTAACTTTTTGCCTTGGTTTACCAGCACAAAATTTAGGTGCACTCAAATTTTTTCTCATCCCGCGTCACTTTTAACGCCACAATTTGAAGGCCTTTTTATCACGCTCCATATATTCATATATATTATGTAAATGCTTTTAAAAAAGAATAAGATGTAGTTTTTTTTTCTCACAATTAGACTGTATATAAATATAAAAAAATTTTAAAAAAAAAATTAAAGTGCTGTTTTTACATTGTTCAAGTTAGGGCAGGGTATTGACACCAATTTCACAATTCGATACAATATTGATTATTTTGGATATCAGGCACAATTCATGGCAAATTTTCACAAGGAAAACAAATCTCAACTAATGCTGTAAACTGGGAGTCAGTTGTCCTACTATAATATTGAAGGTAAAAATTACCTGATTTGTACACAAACACTTAAATTACACTTTTATTTATTTTTATAATAATAATGTTATATGAAATATAAACATTTTAATGGTGGCTGCATAAAAACTTGCCAGATTTTTTCAAATAACATGCATTAAATATTGAAAAACATTAAAAATTATAATGAATACGTAATATGGTTCATGTTACGAAAAATTTTGGTCGCACTCTAGAGCCCTGCGTGCTGCATCTCAAGGCTTTCAGACGTTCAGAGATGTGATTATTGTCTCTCACCTGACCCAATGTGCTGTCTGAAAGACCCGATTTCTTCAGGAACTGAGCGGCATCTGCAGCGCCCACTTTCCCAGTGTTTCCTGGATCCACCTAAAACACAACAGGCCATCAGTGTCAGGAAATAAATGTAATATATTCATATCATACGGATTTATTATCGACATTGGGAGCACATAATAATATCAGGGCTTTATTCAAACAGCATTTGTAATTTCTGGAAATTTCTATACAGGTTGAATTTACCTGTCTGTAGAAGCTCTCATATGTAGGGTTTCCACTTGATAGCTGCATAAATATGAATGGAAAATTAATAATAGGAAAAGAACAGTCAAATCAAACACTTTACAATAAGGTTTCATTATTAACTAACAACGAAAATACTTCTAAAGGCGTTATTAATCTTAGATGATGTTTAATTAAAATCAAATGTTGTATCTGTTAATATTATGAGCTAATATGAACTAACAATGAACAGCTTAATAAATACTGTGTGTAATAAATGTTTAGCTTATTAGTTACTGCATTAACTAAAGTCAAATAATGAGAAAAGTGTTGGTAAAGCGTTAATGAACTTGCCAGTTTGTGTGAACAGCATAAAGCTTGTCAAAAACATATTTGGGCCATAGAAAAAGAAGGAAAGGTGTATTTGTATAGTATACCATTGAGTACCAAATATTTATATATATTTGGATTTGGATTTGCATTTATTTTCATTAAAAAATAAGCACATTTCCCCTCATCCTAATGTTTGACTATCACTTTGCAATTGTTATTATTCATGTTGATATTTGTCAATAGATTACAGTCATATGATTCTTCCAGAAAATAGCTGGATGTATAAATTATGTATGATTAATGGAAGGGGCATTGATGACGTCACATAATGAAAACCGGTTTCTCTCTTTAAAGAAACTGTAAACAACCGGACTGCTGACATAACACATAAAACTTAACGTTATATTTATCAACAACATTCTGAACAATTCACTGCTGTCACTGACAGTAATCATATAAACTGAGATATTTCGTATCAGTTTCGTAGACAGCAGCTGTCAAGACATTAAGTAAGTCAAAAAGTTGCAAAACAGCGTCCTTGAAAGCGCAGATCGGTTAGTAATCAATTCCTGTACGTCGATAAAATATATTGCTAGACAAAATTTAATAGAATAAATAAGACATAACGTTATTTGCTAACAACAATCGATTACCGCGCGCGTTTCACATGCGAAACCAGCGTTCATGCGTTTATACTTAACGTTAAACTAGACGTAACAGCCTTTTATACAATCAGAGAACATAAGTAAAAAAAAAAATATCTGAAAATTTATTTTAAATTTCGATCCTAATCAACTTTTAAAGTCAGATTACCTGACTGAGTGGAGTGAGCGCCGCCATATTTCCTGATTCACGAGCACGCGCACAGGAGGAGTCTCTCGTCTCGTGAGCGCGTACAGACAATGTCAAATCGTGGAGAAAAAAGTTACCAATTGATTAAATATAATTATATAAATATAATTAACCACCATTATATATAAATATAATGGTGGTTAATTTCACTAAGTTATATTAACATTAAATAAATTATTTTATTTTGAAGAAAAATTATTTTATTTTGTGTGTCAAATCTCAGAATGTGGACGAATATTTCAACCATAGATGTCAACACAGGTAAAAAATAATAATAATAATAATAATCAGGTAAAAAAAAAAAAAGCAACAGAACTTTATTAAGCTTTTTGAGGCTAAACATTGTCATCTTTTTTAATTATTATTGTTTAAAAAATAGAAATAAAATAAAACAACTTCACATCATCAGTTTAATCATTATTTTACCACTAAAATATATAATTTTTCCTTAGTCTGCTTAATAAAGCTTTAAGCTTACTAATATTTTAGTAGGGGAAAAATAACAATTTATTACATGTATGCTTAACTAAAATAGTACTGTTATTTATTTTAAGGAGTCTTTTTTAAACTGTAATTATACATTTAAGTACTGAGTAATATTAAATAACTATATACATAATGCATATGCATAATTTATATAGTTATTAGCCTATTATAGTAACTGCATGCAACATGTTATAATGAGAGTGTAATAATAAAGTGTTACAGACATACTTACATCCAACCAGTTCACTTCACAGTATTCTGCTGTAAAATGTCTCCATCTTGTGAAGCAGTTATGGAAATGCAAGACATCTGGGGGAAAAAAATGATCTAATAAGGACACCTGTCTTGTGGATATAAGTGATGCAAGCAACTGCCATGTTCATGTATTAGTCTATTACTGTTTATTTTACCAGCTTGTGTGCAGTTCAAATGATAAAAGGGGGTTTTAATAATGTTTTGAAGCAGATAGATTGTTGGAGAATCTGTCTCACATGAGCAGATATGTGTTGCTTCCAATCTTTTTACAGGAGTTTGACTCGGTTTGAAACAGGAACACTCTTGTAAAGCTAAACAGAGATATAATTTAAGATTTTTAAGTGCAATTCATATTATGAACCTCAAAAATTTAGAGTAAAGCCTCATATGGGAAATGTGTGTTAGTGTATGCACAAATGTTAAGATATCCACTTCATGTCTTCTTTCGGTGTGAATAACCATTCATGAACTATATCAAAAGTTCTGTGAAACCATGATGTGCTCAAACTCTCAAAATATTACAACCATATATACAATAAAGTTATTTATTAAAACTTTGGCATTAATTACAACTCTCAACATGTAAAAAGCTGGCTTAATGTCACTAAACAGGATTTTCAGTACTAATCCAATTTGAACATCACAGTGTGTAGACAACTAGTTTATTTTAACGTGGTCTTGCTGCAAATATTACCACATCCCTTATTGAAGCTCATTTATGTTCAAGTAACAAAAGATTTTATTAAAAAAAAAAGAAAAGAGAGATTTACATCAGCTACAAGCTGGACATCACAAATGTTACCGCCGCTGAAATCTGTAAGGTAAAACGAGCTCAAACTGCAAGACATTTCTGTTGTAATAAATAGAGCTGGAAAATAAACTGAATATCTTGTTTAGGAGATTAATAACAACCACAGCACATAATAACAGAAAAAAAAAAAAAAAAAAAATCAGTGCCAAAGGAACATTATGCCATTGTGAATTTCATTTGCACTACAGTACAAACATTCATTGGTCCTTATTTATGAAACACAAGCAAAAGTAATTTATGCAAATCGTTCATAACTCATTTTGCAACAATTTACACAAAAATGATTTTGTTCTGCTCATGTTTCAGAAATGAGATCCATTAGGAACCCAGCCTGTGATCCGATTAATCTCTTATTGATAACAATAGGTGAAAAAAAATCAACATTCTCTTCTATTCCGTTGCATTGCACTTTGCGCTCATCACATTTCTGCAACTGTGTAACATCGTTTACTTAAACAGTTATTTATGTAAACTTCATGAATTCACTCCAATCCCTTCAAACCAACTGAATTGAACTGCCACCAACAACGTTAACTAATATTGGCCATCGATTTTGCAAACATGAAAGGCACAATAAACTGATCTTAGATCAGTACTGGAAGATGTTACACATATCAGACTCCTGGTACCATAGAGGAAAAGACAATTCGTAAAAAAACAACAACAAAAAAATAAAACAGGTTTAATTGGCTCATTAATGGTTGCAAATTTAATGTATGGGCTGAGAACTCCAAGACGCCCTTTTGACCCTGTATGACATCACGCATGACATCATAAGTTCCGTCTCTAAGAGTGTCATGTTTAGAATGAATGCACTGCTGTCGTTTCCCTGGCAACTGCGGAATGTGGACGATAAACGCTTCCTGCTTTACAGTTCATCTTTAGGAAGCGCATCATCATCATCATCATCATCTCCTCCCTCCACTGGAGGCTCGTCCTCGTCCTCCTCTTCCTCCTCCTCTCCTTCATCATCCTCACCCTCATCTGCTTCTGTGCTCTGCTCTTTGTTCTTCTCCTCCTCCTCTTTGCGTTTCTTCTCATCCTGTTCCTCCTTCATTTTCTTCTCTGGATCCTGTGGCATGACAGACGATTTGTCAGAATGTATTTTTATTGCTTATTAACCCCTCAAGTGTCACTGATATTCAAAATAAATTACAGAGGAGACGTAATTTATCAATTTGCAACAAGAATATTTTCATACTCCTAAGGCGTGTTTAGACCTTTATTTTGAAATAGTGATGAAGATGAAAAATCATGAAAGAAAGGTAGAAACGTCAGTTTGTTTTCATGGCAAGAGTTTAAAAGATAGCATTCAATTATTTTAGGAAAAAAAAGGTCTGAATTTTTTTAAATGAACAAAAAAAAAAATAATAGATTCACCATTTATAATGTGGCAGCGAGCTATAACGCACGTGTGCTCTTTTTATGCGTTTCTTAAGAGGTTGAATTCATATAAAAATCTGCCAAACTTCTCATACTAATTCTGAATAGGATGTCTACTTCAAAAATTGTGGAAATAATGGTTCATATCACTCAAATACATATGGAAATGGACTGGAGGCCCCTTATATGGGCAGTGATGGAGTCTGGTTGTGCCCTAGTGGAAGCGTTCGGTACTGCAGACAAACACACTCTCACTCAAAGCTCATTTTTTTTTAGATATCAACCTAAAATTTTAAAACACAACTTGTTCATATTTTTGGCTTTCACTTTTTTCCAGTTTTAAAGTCACCCAGGTTTTGAAAAAATATATTTGATATAAAATGTGAATAATTAAATTTTTGGCATTTTCATAAACTCAAACTTCTATAACTATTTTTTCTGTTTCACTTTCTTTTCTTTATTAAACTTCAACAAAAATCTGCCAATTTTCTTCTTTAAAACGAGACCAATCTTAACGTCTATATTCCAAAGCATTCTTGAATTACAACCATTTAAGTTCAAAATGTGCATTTTCATGCCTATTAAAAAAAGGGGGGTGACACATAAAGGGTTAAGATATTCACTAGCTTAGCAACATGCTAAAATTGTGATACACTCAATCTGTAGAGTGTTTCAAACCAAATACTGATCTTGTACCTTTGTAGCACCCCATGTTTCATTTCCGAAATCCTCTGCTTCCTTCACATCATCGCAGATGAGGAAGTTGTCAAAAATAGTGCCAGACTTCACCTGGAGTGACGAAACAGAAACAAAAGATGATTAACAAGAGCATTCTATACATGCAGTTCATTATTTCTCAATTAATCAACAGTATTAATATTGTAATATCTTTCAATTAAGTTGTAATTGCTGCCCGACACATTCATTGTGTCCGTTTCACTGATTACATGTGTGTGTTTTGTGAAAAGTGCTATACAAATAAACTTGAATTTAGCTGAATTTGAGGGAGTGGTTATAAATATGGATAATTTTCTTACAAAATACACACTTTAAGGCCTTTATAGACCCACTGGAGCCATACGGATTACTTTTATGATGGATTGATGCACTTTTTTGGAGCTTCAAAACTCGAGCACTATTCAATGCCATTACAAAGGCTGGGAAGATTATGAAATATAAACCAGATTGTGTAATGCTGAAAGAAGCAATTCTGTACATAAATTATGGGATCATTTAATTTTTTTCTTTTCCTTTAAGTGAAGAAATTCATAAACACACTGACATGATCTTTCATTTTTAAAGTTTTTGTAAATTTGATTGTGTTTGTCAATTTATGAAGTTTTTACACGTCTAATAGTTAATAATAATTTCAATTTTGGTTTTGGTCATTTTAGTACATCAAGTTAAACTAAATAGAAATGAGAAATGTTTCCCTAGTATTTTCTTTTAGTTAATAATTATTTTACTTAATTATTAAGACTAACTATTAACTAATTCCTCTGAAATGGCTTAAAGGTGTGAGAGGAACCAGCATTTAGTGATGGTAGCAAAACTAAACAGACTATAAAATGTTTAATTCAAGATATAAAATTCACTAATAATCTAGTTAAATACACACAACTGGTGCCACAGTTAAAAAGCAGTAAATATAATAAAAAATTCACAATTTGCCATTTAATATATGATTATATAGTGAATATTCAGTAAAGCACGTATGAAGTCGTAAATATTAATAACAGGATCAATTTTAGCATTTAATATTCGAATATTAAGTGAATATTAATGTAGAGGAATATTGACAGCCCTATTGTAAATGTTAATAGGATACAGCAAAAGTTTTCATAATAAAGAAAATAATGGCCATACGATAACACCAAGGCATTCTCTAACCTGCCAGAGATCCAGACCAAGGACTCCGATGCTGTCGAACTTGTAGATTTGGGAGTCAGGAGTGTATTCGGGGTTGTCGATCTCAGGATGAACCCAGACGCCCTTGTAGTTCGGGTTGTCGATCTGTTTGGGTTTCCACTCCCCCTGCACCGTCACAAAATTAGTAATTACCCTTCGAAGTCCACACCAAGAAAACATTTTTTGTTTGCATGTCGCTAGTAACCACACTCAATGGATTTTTTTTTCAACACATCCCATAATTATTTTAATATGGGCCTCTACCAAATGGTTGAAATGTTACGGAGGCGTATTGCATTCACTTGAAGAAAATTTTTTTTTTTTGCTCTGTTTTTCTGAATTAATTTTTCATGGAATTTTTTTTTTTGCTCTTTTTTTCTGAATTAACGAGTTAATTGAGAAAAAACAGAGCAAAAACTTTTTTTCTCACGAACAATTAACTCATTAATTCAGAAAAACAGAGAAACACATTGTCGGAAAGGGTTCGATATTTTGTGACATAAGTGATATTTAGACAGAAATTTATTAATTTGTTAGAGCAGAATGCATAAATTAAATGTCATTATTTGGTATCACTTCTATGTTTGTGATATCAACTTCAAATTTGGAACACAACTTGGTTAAATATATGGCTTTGATTTTATAGTAAAAAATATTTTTGTAAAATAATAAAAGAAAAAATATTAAGTACAGTATATTTGATTTAATATCAGCAGTGTTTTCTTTAAAACAAGACTAAACTTAGGTCTTTATTCCAAAGCATAGTTGAATTACAACCAAGTTTTAATAGTGCATTGTAATGTCCATTCTCAAAAAGGGGGATGACTGTTAACCGTTATGTGCCAAATCAACCGTTCGGTTGAGCATATTTTCGAAAAATTATTAAAAACATAATTATGTTTTTTCATGCAACCAAGTAACGTTAGGGCTATTATGAATATGTAAACGAAATATGCTTCGCAGTCTGAAACGGTGCATTTTGCACAGTTTCAGTGCAAAATGAACAAATCTTTTCCGAACGCTCAACACAGAACAGAGCAAGGCGAGCATTTGAGCTTATAAAACCTAAACTTTGTTATTTATTTTTGAAATGAGTGATTGTTTCGCTTGATAAGACCCTTATTCATCGTCTGGAATTGTTTAAAGCCCTTTGAAGCTGCACTGAAACTCTCATTTGGACCTTGAACCGTTTGGACCCCATTGAAGTCCATTATATGGAGAAAATCCTGGAATGTTTTCATCAAAAACCTTAATTTCTTTTCGACTGAAGAAAGAAAGACATGGACATCTTGGATGACATGGGGGTGAGTCAGTTATCAGCAAAAGTTTTTTTTAAAGTGAACAACTCCTTTAAGTGAGGTCCTCCTCTCAATAAAATATAGCGACTCAAAATTGCTGAACCGTTTGGTTGACCAGAGGTCTAAAACACGGAGGAAGACGCAACAGAACTATCTAGAAGGAAAATCCGAACCTTGTACTCTGGGTTTGGTATCACGGCAGGTTCCCACTCTCCATCCATATCCTCATCCCAGTCCTCTGGCTTCTTGGCATCAGGATCAGGAATATTCTCAGGCTTATCCCAGTCCTGACAACATCAGACAGCCGAGCTCATGAAACGGTCATTGGTGATATCAATCAAGATCATTCAGACAGAATCAAACCTCAGGTTTGGTGTCGGTCTCGTCGTCGATCTTAGGACGGTCGTCCCAGTCCTCGGGTTTCTTGGCTTCAGGGTCCTTGATCGTCTTTGCGGGAAGAAAGTCCCAGTCCTCCTCCAGAGAGCCGGACTCCACCTTCTCGTTGTCGATCTTCACCACGTACGTCTGATCCGGATTCAGGATCAATGTGTACAAGTGAGTCAATTCATCATCCTGGAGAGAAAGATGGAGATAATTTAGTGTTCAAAAAGATACAGATACTGTCAAACATACTGTTAAATATTCTCACAGAGAGTGCGAGTTTCCGTTTTTAGTTTTTCTTAATAGCAGCACTTTATACAATACAGACATTTTCAAAGCAGCATCACATTAATAAACAGGAAACAATAGTGTTAATCTTATAAAATTCAGCAAATGTGAAACAAGTCGCTCTACAGAAGATAATAGTGTCATTATTCAGCTCAATTTAGTTCTCGAACATCATAATAGATAACCTTGCTTGCTAAAATTTCATGTCATGATCCACGACCTGAATCATGATCTTCCCAATTTTAAGATGTACGATCAAGAATATCCAGACTGGGACAAGCCTATGGACTTTATCTATTTTATTACTAGTTATTCAGTCGAGAGCAGGGAGTGATTTTGTCTTTTGCTTAACATTAATGACACAGACAGCAGCATTAGTGTATGGATCTAATATAATGACATGCAACTGATTTCTTTCCCAACTGTTTTTTCATTTAATACACACCTTACTATTTTATTTAAATACTTACATTTTGACATATTTGTGTGTATATTTGAGCGTTTAGACCTCAAGCACACAGGTGAAACTCGAATTAGAATACGGTGCAAAAGTTCATTTATTTCAGTAATTCAACTAAAAAGGTGAAACTAATATATTATATAGACTCATTACATGCAAAGTGAGATATTGCAAGCCATAATTGTGATGATGAAACCTTTTCACAATATTCTAATTTTGAATTAGGGGTTTTTTTATCTGTTAACCCTTAATCATCACAATTATAACAAATAAAGGCTTGAAATATCTCACTTTGCATGTAATGAGTCTATATAATATATTAGTTTCACCTTTTAAGTTGAATTACTGAAATAAATGAACTTTTGCACCATATTCAAATTTTGAACTTGGGGGTTTCATAAGCTGTCAAAATGCCATCCATTTATAATTCAATTATAACGAGGATATAAAAGATCACAATCTCTACAATTCGCTTGAAAAGTGTATTTTTGGACGTCTTCGAGATTGATCATGATATAAAAATCACCAGGACGCCCTAGTGTCAGTGCATTAAACAGATTTTCTTTTAAATCCATGACTATTCCTGATTTAATATCCCTAACTCACCTTGCATTTGATCTCTTTCTTGATGAGGTGGTTCTTGCCTTTGTAGTTGAAGATGACGTGAACCTTCTTGGTGCTGTAGCCGCAGATATCAGGCCCTGTTGACAAGAAAATATACATAAATTACCACACCAAAGACTTTACAGTATATATTCTCAAAGACACATGAATCCATTTACATAGACTTTAAAGGAGTAGTTCACTTTAAAAAAACTTTTGCTGATAATTTACTCACCCCCATGTCATCCAAGATGTCCATGTCTTTCTTTCTTCAGTCGAAAAGAAATTAAGGTTTTTGATGAAAACATTCCTGAACTTTCTCCATATAATGGACTTCAATGGGGTCCAAACGGTTCAAGGTCCAAATGAGAGTTTCAGTGCAGCTTCAAAGGGCTTTAAACGACACCAGACGATGAATAAGGGTCTTATCATGCGAAACGATCGGTCATTTAAAAAATAAATGAAAAAAGTTTAAGTTTTATAAGCACAAATGTTCGCCTTGCTCTGCGCGTTCGTGACTCTCCTGTTCGAACTCGTTCATCAAAATGAACGAATCTTTTTTTGAGTCATTTGGTTCATTCAATGAACGAAATTAATGAATTTACTTGAAAAAAGATTTGTTCATTTTAAAGAACGAGTTTGAACAGGATAGTCAGACAGAACAGAGCAAGGCAAGCATTTGTGCTTACAAAACATAAACTTTGTTATTTATTTTTTAAATGAGCGATCGTTTCGCTAGATAAGACCCTTATTCATCGTCTGGTGTCGTTTAAAGCCCTTTGAAGCTGCACTGAAACTCTCATTTGGACCTTGAACCGTTTGGACCCCATTGAAGTCCATTATATGGAGAAAATTCCTCTTTTCGACTGAAGAAAGAATGACATGGACATCTTGGATGACTATATTATCATCAAAAGTTTTCAAAAGTGAACTACTCCTTTAGCTAGAGAATCTTGGTCGACGTACCGAACATGACGTAATACTGGGAGTCTCCGTGCAGGTCAGCCTGGTTGAGATCGGATGGGAAGACTTTGACGTACCCGCCTCCGCAGTCGATCTTCTGCTCGTGTTTTACGGTAAACTGGATCACCAGAGTTTTGCCCTCATTGCTGAAGGGATCGAAGCGGGCCGAGGTGGCGTAGAAACGGGCATCCTGACTGGTCTGCAGCCCTGTTGGTGGACGCGGAGATTCAGATCATCATTCGTTTCTTTGCTGAAACGAAGTAGGCGTTTTTTTAATCATATGCGAGCGCTTACCCTGGTCTTTCTCAGCATCTCCGTAGAAGTTTCCAGCGGTCAGTTTAAACTGCCCGTAGTCAGACTTGTGCTCGGAGTTCACCCATCGACTCTTCCAGGCATCTGAGAATTCAGAGAATAAGGTTAAAGCACAAAAAAAAAAAAAAAAGTTCATTTTACATCTCATCCTCAATTAACTTCCCAGCCCAAATTGCACAAGAAGGTATTTTTTCTAGCTCTTGATCTATGAACTTGAAGAGGAAATGAGAGGAATTTATGCGTTGACACATTCCCCACGCATTCAATGAATATATAAGGAAGTTTGTGGAATAATAAAGTTGGCAAGAAACTTCCTGTTCTTGCAAACTCCTTAGATAGACACAAACAGTTTGCATGTACAAATGCAAGTTTTGCTTTTATTTTGCATTAGTAAAAATATGTGCCTAATATACTGGTCTGGCATAAAGTTTAAATACAAAGTTATCTTGTGAAATATTAACACAATTAGACAAGGCCTTGGATGATGACAACCAAGTAAATGCAATGTACATAATTTGATATTTTCTATTCCTGTCCAGCTGCAGGGGCCCAATGGGTGTGGCCTTCTCTTTGAAGAGAGCTTTTTATTGGACAAACATTTGGACACGCCCCTGGGGGCATGATGAGTCATCAGAAGCTTTGGTCAGTTTTTGGGAAAATTGCAAAAAAAAAAATGTGTATTAATACTATTAATTATGTCGACATTTAGGAGGAGTACAACCAAAGAAAATACAACCAACTACACTGTATAGGATAACTACAGTTACATTTAATATATAAACGGAATATTTTTAACCTATAATTCTATTTTCTTAAAATTAAATGAACCCAATTACTATAATGCACTTCTTCAGTACGAAAGAAAGAACGAGAAAGAAAGAGAAAGAAAGAGAGAAAAAGAAAGAGAAAGAAAGAATGACTTTGTAATGGTTTCATGTTTGTTCTGGCAAACTATGCATAAACCAATACTGCTAATAAGTAATAAGATTCACTTTTCTAGCAAAACAAACGTATAATTAAACATCCCATTCATTCAACAACACATTTTAATGTCACTCAATCATTAATGTGACCTACAAATTAACCATGACACGTTAATGGTTCACTTACCCCCATCCAGAAACTGCTCTTTAAAGTACACCTCTGCATTGGCAGCCAATGCCAATAATGCAGCAGAAACAAATTGGAATAAAGTAATTATTTGCATTTTCGATAATTTGTGGAATTAAGCCCGTACACTCCCTCTCTCTCTCCCTCTCGTGCTCGCGCTCTGCTCTCGGGGTTTATCCGTGGCTCGGGAGAAGCGCGTGGCTGGCTGCACAGATGTCTGTCGCTCATTGGTCCACAGCGGGCGCTCTCGACCAATCACAAGAGACCACGAAGTGCATGTCTCGCCTTCACACCGGATATTGTATCCGCCACTTGTGCTGTTCTCCGATCAGCTGTGATTGTACACACTGACCTGCGGCCTCGTCGTGTGATTGGACAGTACTGACTCAGGATCAGTTTCTATGACAACGCCTCTGTGTGGAAATCTCACTCAACCGGCCAAGACGAGTACGCGGAAAACGGTTCCTAAACAAACACTTCGATGTGTTTTCCTCTAAATATAGCCTGCTCTTCTCAGCTTTATCTGTAGACTTTGATATGATGAAACTGTGAAAGACAATAAGTTACACTGCGTATTGTGTTTTAACCCCATTCAGAAACGTATGCTGTGTCTACAATGACACTGAGATGGTAAAATATGTTAAAAAATATTATTTTGTTTAGATAAATTAGGTCAAACCAAGACATTTCTAAAACGTAGGTCTGTATGAAACATTAAAAACCTTTAAATAGGCTTGACGACACACTCCGTATGTTTATTAGGGTTAATTTGCCATCTGTGTTTGAGATTGCCAACGTTTCAAGGCCTCGATTCAGAAGCTGCAAATCTAGATTGTATGTCTACAATGAATGTTGACCTGATCTGAATATTCATATCAGGATATTGGGAGTTTTAACTGAATTATCCATTCATTCCTTCAGCAATAGTGGTTGCAGGACTGTATACAATAAATTAGAGGAAATAAAACTCTTCACAAATAGATTTCATTAGGAATACAAGGAAGTGTAAGTGGTGTTGCATATTAAGGCTGATTAGTGCATTTACACACGTTCATGTAATATTCAAAACTGATAGTAGGCCTAGCTTATGGCACATTTAAGCCCCAGGCCTTATTCACTTTCATTGTATGCAAAAGAACAGTGTGGACATTCTGCTAAATATCTCCATTTGTGTTCCACAGAAACAGGAAGCCACGTGTGATTTTGATAGACATGAGGGTAAGTACATTATTTTCAGTTTCCATTTTTGAACTAGACCTTTAAAATGAATTATTATTTTTTTTAATGAACTTGCTTGTGGCAGCATCCATCTTACATTTCTCTGAAAAAAAAAAACTATGCAAATGATCACAAAATTATCTCAAGAGGTTGTGGGCATCATTAGCCCATTAAGCATACACACTGGAAATTTGTCTAAATGCTAATTTAATCGCTGTGGAGAACCTCAAGGAACGGGACTTTCCCTATCCCGATCAGGCACTTTCAGCTGCAGAATAAATGAATCATGACAAATACACCTGCCAATACTTGTTATAAGTATAAACTTTATTTTAAGAAAGAAAATTCTTTAATTTGGTAATTTATTGGTAGTTGAAACTTCAATGTTGCTGTAGCAAAAGAGTTAGAACTACAACAATTAACAAATACAGTAACAAATTCATTGCTAATGGTTAGTTCGTTAATACATTAACATATTTTAACTAATGAACCTTATTGTAAAGTGTTACCATATTTTCCATTATTGTATATCCTGTTTCTCTCTGAAATATAACACATTAGAGAAGTAAAAGTGCAGATTAGAGTTTATGTTGACATATTGGGAATTCATTGGTCTCTAAGGATTTGATGAAGTTCATTTGAGGAGCTGTAGATGGCGCTGTGACTCTGTGGTCAACTTCCTGAATAATGACAAGAACAACTAAAGCATGCATGACTACTGGTACTGATGACAACGGGGATTTATTTGGAGATGTCCGATCTTGCTTAATCCAAAATACAGTGATGATGTGTGAGCAGCATATGGAATATATATTAGTGTAAAACTTTTTTTTGTCACAAGACTATGTTGCATGTTTAATTCAGTGAGTCTAGCTAACATATTAGGAATGTTTTGTTTTCTGAATGCATTCATCTAACGATTGTTGGAGGACTAATTTAAATAGTCCACTTTAGACTTTGTAACTTTGCAACTACATGTTAAAGCCCTCCTCTGGTGAAAATCCAGCTTTTAATCTTGTTTATATGTGGTGTTTTTAATACGCTTTAAGGCAAACCATGTTTAAGTTCATAAATCGACAGCAGTGCTGAGTATTTTCTGCTTAAAACAAAAGACAGTCTCAAAAACACGGTTCGAAATCGCTGGTGTTTCTGACGTCACAAACGACCTTGTAACCAATCAGATCAACGTGTGATCGTCAACCTGAGCGAGTGAGTGGGGGCGGGGCTCATTTGCATATTCATAGATTCAAGGGTGTCAAGTTACATTCAAGCTATTTTAAGGATAAAACGATTAAAAATGTCATTTTGGCGATCAAAGATGAGTTTTAAGGGATACAATTATTCACTACCGAACTTTAACTTATTCTACTAATACTCTAATGAAAATTATAGCTGCAAAAGTTTTGCTTAGAATTGCGATCTTCTTACAGTACTTCAGATCGCAATTCTCGCGCATGCGTCGTGGAAATCTAAGGAAATCTCGTTTCTGGCCTACAATTTAGAAAAGAAATAGTCGAATAAACTCGTTATTTTTGTTTGTTTTTTCGCACAAAAAGTATTGGCGTCGCTTGATAAACATATAGTTGAGCCACTGTAGTCACTTGGGATATTTAAACATTTTCTTCATTGACTTTCTGGGCCGTCAAGAGCCAGTCCCTTAGGAGCCAATGTGGTAGTTATACAGCTCTCAAATTTAATCAAAAATATCTTCATTTGTGTTCCGAAGACGAACGAAGGTCTTACGGGGTTGGTACAGCATGGGGGTGAGTAATTAATGACTTAATTTTCATTTTTGGGTGAACTAACCCTTTAATATCAAAAGTGGACTTTCGAAAAAAAGTGTAACCAAAAATGGCATTTGATTTTGCTTCCAGTTCATTCGTCACATTGGACATGGAAGATCAAATTGACTACAGTATTTATAATTTCTCTCTGTGTCCTTTATGGGTCATCCAGCCATTCGGTGCAGAAATAGTATTATGCGATTCCAAACGTACCACATGTCCTTACAAGCCGCAAAAAAGGGAAAACAACGGTCAAGCACGTTCTCTCTCCTCTCCTGTCGCCTTGCCAAACCGTCTCATTATGGCATTGGAAGAGGACACAGAAAAGCTGTAGAAATCAAACCCAATTAATTCCGCTTGCTTCCCTTATTATTTGCACCATAGAACATGTTCCTCTAATCAGAGAGTTAACTACATCCCAAGTTCCAGATCCCTGCACAGCGTGAGGACCGAAAAACACACACAATCAATTCATTATTATCAGACCCAGCTCGCCCGAGCGAGGAAAATACAGCGCAGGCGAATGAGTTTAGCAGTGAATCACACGGTCAGTGTTGCAGTTGTTAGTTCACTGAGGAGGAAGAGCTCTTCTAAACAGTTTCAAGAGTTTATTTTCAGCTCTATACCTGAGATAGACAGATGTGTTTTTTCACAATAGCCTATATTTAGAGAGTAGTGTGGCGAATGAACACTGAAAAAGTTATTTTACTCAGTATTTTTGTCCTGATACAAATATCTAAATATTAGTTTTGCATGGATGATCACCACGTTTTCTGGTCTAAATGTAAGCCTGTTCAGTTTATTGGAGCATTTTCCCCATCAGATAAATAAAGTGTTTCATTTTAGTCACCTGTCGCTTGTTATTAAGTAATGCTAAATTCCTTCAATTAAACCAGCCAGCATCCATGTAGAAGTCCCTGAACTGACATCATTGTCAAAATGAGCACCGGTCAGCCTCTGACCTCTGACCTCTACTTCACGTTTGTCTGCCGACACTCGTCACGGGTCATGTCATGTCACAACATCACATCACTCATACTTTATTTGATAATGAAGATTCATATATTTAGGGCTGTTTTGTAATTGTAATTGTTAGAATTTCCAAGGATCGGCATTCTCCCCTAAAAATGTCCGGGCAGACCAAACCGTAAGTCGTAGAGATTTGAAACTTTGAGGGATGGTAGTACTCACACCGTCTACAACGACACCAAATCTCGCCCTAATCGGCCTGATGGTGGCGCTACAGCGATCAAAAGTTCTAAATGGATCATTGCCGTCTCAAGTGTCTCATATTATTGGAATTTGGGGGATTTTTGGTTGTTTAGGTCCTTGTGTACACTCTTAAATGGTTCTATTTAGAACCAGAAATGGTTCCATCCCCCGCTTCATATATGGAACTCCAAAATGGTTCTATATAGAACCATTTTTTTTTTGGTAAAAGGTTCTATTGGCCAAGTATGGAACCCCATGGTTCTATATAGAACCCAGAGGAACCCTTTTTTTAAGAGTGTATAGAACCTTTCAGAGGTTCCAAATACGTAGCGCTGATAGAACCTTTTAAGGTGCTATATAGAACCTTTCCTTCTAAGAGTGTAGTCTACCTGTCCTAGGTTTTCACCCGATCTGAACTAAACCAGGGCAGAAAGATTCTCTGGATCTGATTGTCAGTAGCGTTCAAAAAAGTCGCCAAAACTTTTTGAAGTGGGCACGGCCACTTTTACTAAAACGGCTTTCCCTCTTGAACAGAATAAGATGATTACACCAAACTCGATGCACTTTTGTACGGGCTCGATCTGTGGTTGCGTGCAAAAGAACAAAGTGACTGACCACTTGGTGGCGCTATAATGTAAAAAAAAAAAAACACGAATTAGTTCAATCAGTCCGATTGACTTGAAAACTGGCATGCGGTGTCTTTGTCTGGTGAACGTGATTTCACCAAGAACCACATGTTCCTGGATCAACTTTCCTCATCAGATTTGAGGAACAAGTTTACAGTTTATGTCAGGTTTAGGCTTAGAACCAGGGCGAAGTACTTACACATCATCACCAGGGTTAGGTTTAGGGATAGGGATTGGGAAAGGACTACATTTAGGGACAGGAATGTTGAAACAGGACCGTTTCTACTTGGCAAAATCAAGATGACTGTCTTTTTCACTGGTCAGTGATTTTCGAGAAAGCTGTCAGACAAGGTTAACTTAGGCCAATCGGCGTATTGTAAAGCATTATCTATTTTAAAGTGTCCTTTCATTATGGGTAGTTGTAGCACTGTGTTACAATGTAAGGGGACAAGCCTTTTTCATTCACAACTTTCTACCGCAAAATGCATGCAGTTTTGTTTTTTAACCACTAGAGGGACAAAAGATACATTGTGTACCTTTAATATATCAAGCTATTTTGTTTCTCTAGTATGTTTAGATAATTGTAAATAAACAAGTAAAAAATACTGGAAGATTATTTATTTATAACATTGGCATGTTCTCTACATAGTTGCTTTTTACTGTTATTCTGTCTTGCAAACTAGGATGCTTGAGCGGAACTATAGATTACAAGAAGATCTCAGTACATTTATGATTAGAAAATGTGTATATAAATGGCATTAATGTTTCAAACTCTGTCATGTTATGTCGTTTGATTTAAGAGGACTGTATGTTTTGTGTCAGTGAAGCATGGAAACCGGCAGCGGGACGTGGGGCAATTAGGAGCGGTCGTAGGTGCACACACACACACACACACACACACCCCTGCTCTGTCCCCTGTGGAGGGCTGATGGACGGCCGGCTCATCTTCTTAACGGGCTGGCCTGGTGCCGTTAACCAAGGGCAGGCGAGGACAGGTCACTACACCCGCAACCTAGTCAGGGCCACTGAACACACTCATTAATGAGGGGAAAACGCTTTCAATCACTAGTTGAGCTACAATGACTTATGTATGTGTGATATTTAAAGGAGTAGTTCACTTTAAAAACCATGCTATCCAAGATGTCCATGTCTTTCTTTCTTCAGTCGAAAAGAAATTAAGGTTTCAGATGAAAACATTCCAGGATTTTCTTCATATAATGGACTTCAATGGGGACCAAACGGTTCAAGGTCCAAATGAGAGTTTCAGTGCAGCTTCAAAGGACTTTAAACGACACCAGACGATGAATAAGGGTCTTATCTAGCGACACGAGCAGTCATTTAAAAATTAAATACAAAAGTTTAAGTTTTATAAGCACAAATGTTCGCCTTGCTCTGCGCGTTCGTGACTCTCCTGTTCAAACTCATCTTTTTTCGAGTCATTTGGTTGATTCAACGAACGAAATGACTCGAAAAAAGATGATGAACGAGTTCGAACAGGAGGTTTCTTTCTTTTCGGACCTTGAACCGTTTGGACCCCATTGAAGTCCATTATATGGAGAAAAATCCTGGAATGTTTTCATCAAAAACCGACTGAAGAAAGAAAGACATGGACATCTTGGATGACATGGGGGCGAGCAAATTATCAGCAAAAGTTTTTTTTAAAAGTGAACTACTCCTTTAAGAACACCCTGACGGTTGCAACACACACTGTAAATGTGTTTTAAAAATAATCAATTAAATATTCTCCTGAAAAACTGAAATTATGTCAATAATATGATTTATCAGATGAGCACGTTTTACATTTAATTATATTTAAATGAAGTTTTGAGTTAGCTTTCTGTTTTATAAATGTTAAAAGTTAACCAGTCATGCAATTTTATCATTCATCTTTATTCCAATTGAATTGTTAGTGCAAAAAAAAACGTATCTCGAAACAAAAACAAAAAAACCTAAAGACATTTTCAATCACAACCCCGCAAAACAAACATATCGACAGTTAATATGCATGTCACAATGATAAAGCTGCAACAACTCCGGCTACACATCTTTAAAGAAAACGCTATCTTCTTTGGCTTCATCGTAGTTCACAGAAATCCATAAACCGTGCTTTTATAAGAACTCTATTTTATTAATGACTCTTCTTCTATATAATAAACATACCGTAGAATGCATCAAGCTTTCGTTTTGCACCATTTGCAACCATTTTAGTTCACACAGTGCATAAAAATGGATCATGATATGTATATTTTTTCACTTTGCATAGTTACAGTGTCCACAAAGTGTTATGAAGTCTCGGTGACTGTATCCCATCCACTTCTAGGAGAAGTGAGAAGAAATCTACTAAGACACAGCTTGTTTCTCCAAGTTGTTTGATCGATTCACTGGACATCGTTTGCACATTTAAGTGACGTGCATGCGGTTCTGACACCTGTCTGGGACGCCCATTAGTTCAGAGCAGAGGGGCAATCGATAATCTTAAACAATGAAGAGTCCCGCTGGGGAGCCGCTCTTTCCGCGTCCTCACACACACCTGCTATGACAGCAACACAATCCGCTAATGACCTCACAAAGTTTCTGTATTGAGAAATCACTGCTTAGACAGTGTGTGTCAAACTGTAAAGTGGTCCTTTTTTCCCTTCACTAACACTTATAAATGTGGGAATGTCAATCAGTTGTAATCAACTGGTGTTTTAGTCATCCTTTTCACTTGATCTGTTGTTTCATCACTTGCCAATTGCTTTGATTTTTACTCATCTAATGCAATGACTAAAATATTCGAAAGCATTGCAAATGCTGTTTACTTTATTTTCTGGCCGTATAATCTCTCAACATTGCTTAAAGTGGATAGGGCCAATAACTACAAAGCCATTGACGTCATATTAAAATTGGGTGTGTGTTTTGGAGTAAGCTTTGATTTAAATATGGGAGATATTTTTTTAAGACATCAAATTATGCAAAATAAACTATCAAGTTCCCAGGCAGGTCATATTTTAACCCCAAAACAAAAGGAAAAATAAATGAAATTACAAATTATTAGAAATGATTTAGAAAGCTAATGTGAAAAATAATTAATTTAATATATTTTTTTTGGGGCTGTCAAACGATTAATCGCGATTAATCGCATCCAAAATAAAAGTTTGTGTTTACGTAATATATGTGGGTGCACTGTGTATAATTATTTTATATATATAAGTACATCTATATACTGTGTATATATTTATATATAATTTATATTATATATAAATATAAAAAAATGTATATTTTAATTAGGGCTGTGCAAAAATTAATTGCGATTAATCACATCCAAAATAAAAGTCTGTGTTTACATAATATATTTGTGTGTGCTGTATATAATTATTTTGTATATATAAATACCTATGCATGCATGTATATATTTAAGAATTATTTGCACTTATATTCTGTATATATATATACTGTATATAAATACATAATCAATATTATATAAATATAAATATTTTATATATGAATAACACATTTTCTTAAATATATACATGCATGTGTGTGTATTTATATATACAAAATAATTATATCCAGCACACACAAATATATTATGTAAACACAGACTTTTATTTTGGATGGGATTAATCACAATTAATTTTTGCACAGCCCTAATTTTAATTAAATTTTATAGATTTATATATAAATATAAACATTTTATATTTTAATTAAATTGTATATATAAATAATTACAAATATTTAAAAAATATATATATAAGTGCACCCACATATATTATGTAAACACAAACTTTTATTCAGGATGCGATTAATCGTTTGACAGCCGTAATTTTTATTAGATTTATTATTTAATACTATTAATATTTAATAGCATTTAAAATAAATTGTACTGTTACTATTATATTTATATAGAGTGTACATACAGTATATATAATTTTAATTAAATACTGAATTACCGTAATGAGAATTTAGGGGGTAAATGCATTATAAAATAGGTCTAAATTTTCTTCTTCTAAAATATAATTTCTTATAAGGTTCTCTTGTTTTGGGGATGAAATAAAGCCCAGATTTCTTCATGAAATTCACCGTTTGGGACTTTTGACATTTCACAACTTGTTTATATGATTGAAGAGGATTGTGGCACTGCTTAACTAAATGCAAGTGATTTAGAAATGATATTCACACCATGGCTTGATAATGCAACTACTCATGTACGTTACAATTGAATAAAATACATTCAGTTCCTAGGTTTATTTGACCTGTTAAATCAAAATCAAGTGATTTCTTCTAATCGATCCTCATGGATGGTATATGAATTGAACCTCTGAACAGGTATTGAGGTATCCTGAGCGGCACTGTCCGGTTAAATTAGCCAATGTGCCAAACTTGCCATTGCGAGTCCTCAACCTGGCTCAATGATCACCAGAGACGCTTGACACCGACTGAAACCCAAAATCCTAAGGAGCTTGACATCTGCACGTAAGAGGTAAGAAACTCTACAATTCCAAAATGTCCGTGCTTTGTTGCCAAATGATTTCAAATCCAACGTGCCAAGCAGGTCAGACTCCAGGCGTGTTGTTACGAAGATATCCTCAAACGTAAAGGTCATTAAATTCACATTTCTTTTAATTTTCCTCGTCGCTTCATTGCGTTTGGCTGAACCCTAATCCTAATGATCTGATGCTGATCATTCCTAAAAAACAATTTACAAAAATGCATCATGTCCCATTGAGATCCCAATAAAATAATGTAATGTTCACCCTTTCCCCGTTACATGGGTTGCCAGGTTTTGTCCATGGACTGAATGTGCTCCTTGGCCTTCATCCTCAAAGCTGCAATGCTAGAACTGCGGTCTACGTCATCCAACGGGTATTTCTCATTAAATGCTGGGGAACACTGGTAAGGAGGAGGTGGCATTGGTTGCATTCCCTGCACCATTCCTGGAGAAGAGTTCAGAAAGCCTGGGTGGCCCGTATATGCGGGCTGGAGGCTTTGGCTCGGTCCCATGAAGCCCGGGATGCTGTGCATGGAAGTGGCACTGGAGAGCGGAGAGGACAACCAGGGGTCCAGGGGTAGAGAATTACTCATGGGACCCACATTGGGAGCCATACTGGGTCGGTTGAAGGACAGCATGGGAGAGTCGTGGAGCTTCATGCTTCCCGAGTCCATTTTTTCTTGCCGCCGCCATTTTGCACGCCGGTTCTGGAACCACACCTATACGATAAGAATTATTTAGACATGAATTCCTGGCACAGAAACTTAGTTCGACTCATCTGTCCACAGAAGACTAAGGGTGAATCCCAATTATCCGTCTTACTCCTTGAGAGTAAGGGCTCTCCCAATTCTCCTTTTGATCGGGGAAGGGAAACTAAAAAAACTAAGGGGAAGGGGTTAAAAAAACTTTTGCTGATAATTTACTCGCCCCCATGTCATCCAAGATGTCCATGTCTTTCTTTCTTCAGTCGAAAAGAAATTAAGGTTTTTGATGAAAACATTCCAGGATTTTCTCCATATAATGGACTTCAATGGGGTCCAAACGGTTGAGAGTTTCAGTGCAGCTTCAAAGGGCTTTAAACGACACCAGACAATGAATAAGGGTCTTATCAAGCGAAACGATCGCTCATTTAAAAAATAAATAGCAAATTTTAAGTTTTATAAGCTCAAATGGTCGCCTTGATGTGCGTTCGTGACTCTCCTGTTCGAAGTCGTAAAAACGAATCTTTTTTCGAGTCATTTGGTTGATGAAACGAACAAATTGACTCGGAAAAAAGATTTGTTCGTTTTGATGAACGAGTTCGAACAGGAGAGTCACGAACGCGCATCACAGTACACAGCAAGGCGACCATTTGAGCTTATAAAACTTAAACTTTGCTATTTTTTTTTAAATGAGGGATCGTTTCGTTTGATAAGACCCTTATTCATCGTCTGGAATCGTTTGAAGGGTTAGGGTTAGGGTTAGGGTTAGGGTTAACCCTAGCCCTTTGAACAGTTTGCAGTTCGTACTGAAACTCTCTTTTGGACCTTGAACTGTTTGGACCCCATTGAAGTCCATTATATGGAGAAAAATCCTGGAATGTTTTCATCAAAAACCTTAATTTCTTTTCAACTGAAGAAAGAAAGACATGGACATCTTGGATGACATGGGGGTGAGTAAATTATCAGCAAAAGTTTTTTTTAAAAGTGAACTACTCCTTTAAATAGACAGCTGCAACTAACAGTTTATCATAACCTCTAGTAAATGACGTTATTTTGTTTAGTCGTCTGTTCAGAATGGTGGTGGTAGGATTCTCAGTTTATCCAGAATAATGCAGCTCTACCATGTAATGCCCTATCATTACAAATAAGACCATTACAAATCACCCCGATGTCAAGGTGACGATTTCATTGATCACTGCGCCTTTACAGAGTCTATCTAATACCATTAAGTGTCCCAGCTTGTATTGCCCAAAGCTTACCTGAACTCGAACTTCTGGGAGGTTGACTTTCATGGCCAGCTCTTCTCGACTGTACACATCCGGGTAGTGGGACTTCTCGAAGGCTCGTTCCAGCTCGTGCAACTGATAGGTGGTGAACGTGGTTCTGTTGCGTCTGTGTTTCTTTTTAGGTTGATCCTCATCCGGGGCATCCGGGGAACGGCTGTCACTCTCCACATTGCTCCGTGGATCTCCCAGATCTGCATCTCCACACTTCTCCGTGGAGAAAAGCCCAGTATCTACAGTGCAGGAACAGATAAAACGGACTGCTGTTTATTTCAGAGGTAAAGTACATTAAAGAATTAAAGTTTGCTAATGGGTTTTAATGTGGTTGCTAGGTCCTTCCGAGTGGTTGCTAAGGCATTGCTAGGGTGTTCTGGGTGGTTACTAGGGCGTTGCTAAGAAGTTGCTAGGGTTTTCTGGGTGGTTGCTACAGCATTTCAAGGTGGTTGTTTAAAAATTGCTAGAGTCTGGGAATATTTTTAGGGTGCTCTGGATGGTTGTTTGGGTGGTTGCTAAGAAATTGCTTGAATTTTCTGGGTAGTTGGTTCGGAATTGCTTGGAATTTTCTAGAATGCTGTGGATGGTTGCTAGGGCGTTGCTAAGAAGTTGATAGTGTGTTTCCTAGTGGTTGCTAGGATGTAGTTAAGAAGTTGCTATAGTGTTCTAGGTGGTTGCTGCATCATTTCTAGGTGGTTGTTTAAAAATTGCTACAGTTTTCTGGGAATAATATCTAGGATGTTTTTAGGGTGCTCTGGATGGTTGTTAGGGCGTTGCTAAGAAGTTGCTAGGTTTTCTGGGTGGTTACTACAGCATTGCTAGGTGGTTGTTTGGGTGGTTGCTAAGACATTGCTTGAATTTTCTGGGTAGTTGGTTCGGAATTTCTTGAACGTTTCTAGAATGCTGTGGATGGTTGCTAGGGCGTTGCTAAGAAGTTTCTATAGTTTTTTGACTTGTTACTACAGCATTGATAGGTTGTTGCTGAGGTTTTTGGGTGGTTTCTTGAGCATTGCTAGAGTTCTCTAAATAGTTGCTACAGAATTTCTAGGATGTTGCTATACCATTCTGGCTGGTTGCTAGGGTATTTCTGAGTTGCTAGGTATTTCTGAGTGATTGCTATAGATTGATACAGTTTTTATAGTGTTCTGAGAGGTTGCTACTAAGGTGCTGCTAGGTGATCACTAAGGTGTTCTAGGTGGTTGCTAGAGTGTTGCTAAGAAGTTGATGGAGTGTTTCCTAGTGGTTGCTAGGGTGTAGTTAATAAGTTGCAATAGTGTTCTAGGTGGTTGCTGCATCATTTCTAGGTGGTTGTTTAAAAATTGCTAGAGTTTTCTGGGAGTATCTAGGACGTTTTTAGGGTGCCCTGGATGGTTGTTAGGGCGTTGCTAAGAAGTTGCTAGGTTTTCTGGGTGGTTACTACAGCATTGCTAGGTGGTTGTTTGGGTGGTTGCTAAGAAATTTCTGGGTAGTTGGTTCGGAATTTCTTGGACATTTCTTGGGTGTTGTGGATGGTTGCTAGGGCGTTGCTAAGAAATTTCTATAGTTTTTTGGCTAGTTACTACAGCATTGATAGGTTGTTGCTAGGGTGTTTTGGGTGGTTTCTTGAGCATTCCTAAGTAATTGCTAGAGTTCTGCAAATAGTTGCTACAGAATTTTTAGGATGTTGCTAGTCCATTCTGGCTGGTTGCTAGGGTGCTGCAAATAAGTTGCTAGGGTTTTCTGAGTGATTGCTACTCCTTTCTGGCTACTAAGGTGCTGCTAGGCGATCGCTAAGGTGTTCTAGGTGGTTGCCAGGGTGTTGCTAAGAAGTTGATAGAGTGTTCTAGGTGGTTGCTAGGTCGCACATATCACACACATGACAAGCGTCGGCCAATGGTGAGCCTACGTGTGACGTACAACACAACAGCTCTGCGCTGTTACACTATGTGACCTACGAATATGAAATGAATAGAAAATAGTTGAATAAAGTTGTTATTTTTGTTTGTTTTTTGCACACAAAGAGTATTCTCGTCACTTTATAAACTTGCCACTGTAGACACTCGGACTATTTTAACGATGTCTTTAATAACTTTTCTGGGCCGGCAAGTTTCGATCCCTTAGGAGGAGTGATCCAGCTCTCAGATTTAATCAGAAATATATTCATTTGTGTTCTGAAGACGGGGTTGAACAACACGAGGGAGAGTCATTACCGATTTGGGGTGAACTATCCCTTTAACCTTTCGATTGTATGAATGCCTAGAAAATAAGAGATTTGTGAGTTCCATCACTTCTGTCATGGTAAGTAAGTCTTATCAGTAATCCAAGCACGCAGATGTCACCGGTTAAACCTGTAGACCTCATGTGGCCAAGACTGCTAATCCAGCCGTTAAGAGGTTCACTCAGGACCGCAGCGTTTCGACCGGCCTGACAACAGTGGAGATTTTCATTTCTCAGAAACCGCTAAGAGCAAACACGAGCCGCATGTTGTGGTGAGGCAGATCCAGGTTGAATCTAATTAAGTTGGGCAGGATTCAAATCAGTTCATTAGTTCAATGTTAAACGTTAAACTTTCATGCACCAACTACATGTCTAAGGTTAATTAGAGTATCATTATTTGTTATTAAGCCTGTGAAATGTATATGAATTACAATATAATCTGCATGTTTAAGTTGTTTCACAAAGTGCCACTCGACGTAATTTTGTCATTAAGTTATTAATGTAATCACTAGTTACAGTGATTACCGTTAATCAGGCTTCGCACCTATAATGCTATGACAATGTAACGTTTTTTCACAATAAATTATCCAGGATGTGGAGTAATCAATGGGATATTATTTATTAAATTAGGTTGCATAAACAGCCACTATGACACATGTGTTAAGAAACAACTAGCAGAAGTAATCAGCCTTTCTTTTCTAATTCAAATTAGACTGATTTTAATGTACAATAAAACTGATTTTTAAAAGTTACCAGTCTTGAAGGAAAAGGACTAGTCTAGTCTAAGCAGTTTATGCAAACGACCACCGGTCGCAACAAAACTAACTATTCACACTATTTCACAGTGATTGTTATGCAAATGTATTTAGGCAAAATATTTGTAATAACCGACATGTTTTATCAAAATGTTGACAATAATCCAAGTGGTCAGAAAATATTTATCTTACTTAGATTATTTGTTTTCTAAATCATGCATCACTATTGAATAGAAATCTGAAACATGCAACCCTAAGCATTCATTTTTGCTGTGCACTTTGTCTTGTACGGTATGAGTGATTCCAGGTGTGCTGTTACATTACTAAGTCATCAGACTTTAAACAGGTGAAAGAAATCCCACTTACACCGAAAAGCGACTGAAGTTAAATCTAGATCACATAGACTTGCAGGACTCTTTTCATGCAAGAGAAACCCTTTTCATAAAATGTTGTCGTCTTTATGCACACAAATGCACATTTTCACAGCAATAGATAAGTTAATAAATAAATATGTTATTGAAATATACACTGACAAGTTGTAATCCCAAAACCTGCACTTTTTGCATGCATTCTCTCTCACTCTTAGAACTAAAGGTCCTGTGGGGTTCTATGTAGAACTCTAGGGTTCTTGACTAGATTTGAAAAAGAACCATTTGGCAGTTATATCAAAAAGGTTCTAGAAACGTCTTAAAAGTTGGTGTAATACGTTAATGTTTAATTTCTTCTTGTGATAAAGTATTTATAAATTATGAAAACACAAATTAAATAATAAAAAATGTATTTAAAACTTTAATTAATAAAAATTATATCCATAAAATGATCCAATTATGGAAAGCCCTAAAAGATTTTACAGTATATGAAGCACCTGGCAGAGCCCTTAAGGTTCCATATATATATATATATATATATATATAAATATATATATATATAAAATAATTTAAAAAATTGCTATTTTGTACAGGTGAAACTCAAAAAGTTCATTTATTTCAGTAATTCAACTTAAAAGGTGAAACTATTATATAGACTCATTACATGCAAATTGAGATATTTCAAGCCTTTATTTGTTATAATTGTGATGATTATGGCTTACAGATATGAAAACATTTTCACAATATTCTAATTTTGAATTTGGGGTTTTCATATCTGTAAGCCATAATCATCAAAATTATAACTTATAAAGGCTTGAAATATCTCACTTTGCATGTAATGAGTCTATATAATATATTAGTTTCACCTTTTAGGTTGAATTACTGAAATAAATTAACTTTTGCACAATATTTTAATTTGTCGAGTTTCACCGTATATATAAATAGCAATACAATTATTTTATATAAAATTATTTTTGTGCATATAAATTCACATTTATGTGTGTATATATATATATATATATATATATACAGCTGTAATCAAAATTATTCAACCCCCATTGCAAATCAGGTTTATTTGCAGAATTTACAGTCTTTTGCAATGAACAAATCACAAAACAAATGTTTTAAGTCGCTTCCCCAATTTTAACTCAAATATATTTACACACACACACACACACACACACATATATATATATACACACTCTAAAAAATGCTGGGTTGTTTCAACCCAAATTTGGGTCAAATATGGACAAACCCAAATGTTGGGTTAAAAATCTAACTTAAAAATTTACAGTTGAAATTGAAAGTTGAAGATTTTAAATGACAATTTTAACCCAAAATTTGGGTTTGTCCATGTTTGACCCAAATTTGGGTTAAAACAAGGCAGTATTATTTAGAGTGTATATACTTTTCTTTTTTTTTCTTTTTTTTTGCTTAGTCCTTGATCCTGTCCCTGTCGTTGAGTAAGCCAACAGATTCTCACCGTGATATGCTGACTGCTGTGAGCTGTCCGGAAGACTTTGCAGGTGACCGTAGGGGTCAGAGGTCACTTGTTTCTCCTGTTCTCCCAGGTCCACTCCATCTACTTTGTGTGTGTCGCCAGGCCCGACCGGGTTGAGCAGAGGATCCTGGTCTTTACTGAAGCCCAGAATCACGTCGATGCTGTGAACGCGGCCTGCCATGCCCGAGGCGCCACCTTTACCCAGGTCGTGATAGTTGTCCGACGAGAGGCAGCCATCGTCCACCATGTTCATCGTATCCAGTGACAAATGCATCCAATCTGCCCTTAAGGTAAGTCTCCTCGGGGGAAACACGTGCAAATTATGTCCAAAAGACGATCCGGTACCAATATGTCAGAGAGATAATCTATCAAAGATCTGTGCAAGAATGTTAAGCAGATGTTAATGAGACATTAAAGATGTCAACAATTTCTGACAGTGTTTATAAAATCAGGTGGTGTTATAAAAGATATGATTCTTCTTATCAAATATAATATATGCATGATGCATCCTCTGGAGAAAATCTCTTAGTCTGTTTCAGATGCTTTCGCTGAAGTTTCTGAAACTCTCAACAGAGTCTCATTCTGTTATCAGATTCGAAGGACAAAACATTTCTTGTCCAATTATGATCAAATTACAATATCTGATCTGCCATCCACGTTCATCTCACAGCTCTTTACTCTCTAAAAAAATGCTGGGTTGTTTTAACCCATCTTTGGGTCAAATATGGACAAACTCAGCCATTGGGTTACATGTTTAAATGACATTTTTGACCCAACATTTGGGTTTGTCCATATTTGACCCAAATTTGGGTTAAAACAACCCAGAGTGTACTCTTAATAGACAACTAACTACTTATTTGTCCTCTGTGTTTGAGGTATGCATCTTTAATAATCTTTGAAAATAATGTCTTATATCTTGTACTGCATCTCTAAAAAAAATGCTGGGTTGTTTTAAGCCAACTTTGGGTCAAATATGGACAAACCTAGCCATTGGGTTACATTTTTTAATTGCATTTTTAACCCAATGTTTGGATTTGTCTGGGTTAAAACAACCCAGCATTTTTAGAGTGTGTGTATTACATGCATTATTTGTTGTTGTATAGGTATTATATATTTCTATTAATTTGAAAAATAATGCCTATACACTCTAAAAAATGCTGGGTTGTTTGTCAGATATGGTCAAACCCAAATGTTGGGTTAAAAATGCAATTAAAAAATTTAAAGTTGAAGTTGGGTTCATTTGAAATGACATTTTTAACACAACTTTTGGGTTTGTGCATATTTGACCCAACATTTGGGTTCAAACAACCCAGCATTGTTATCCAAGTATTAATATCCTGCTCAAACAGTTATGCATCTTTTGCATGATGATAGTTTTCTTTCTTTTCTTTTATTCAATTGATAAATCTGCGGCTCTGTCCATTTATGTTTTACATGCCTCAATAGAGTTCAGATGCTTTATTCTCCTGCTTTGAAAAGTTACAAACAATGTTATAAAATGACAAAGAAACATTGTGCACGAGATCATTGTCTTTATATGCCTTTGTTCTCATCCATCCCAACTTTATTGACAGTGAATGAATCCTTATTATGAGGTTCATTTGCACAAATTGAATTTCTATTGAAATAGTTTCGATCCACACACTCTTAGAAGAAAAGGTTCTATATAGAACCTTAAAAGGTTCTATCAGCGCTACGTATTTGGAACCCCTAAAAGGTTCTATACACTCTTGAAAAAAGGGTTCCTCTGGGTTCTATATAGAACCCTGGTGTTCCATACTTGGCCAATAGAACCTTTTACCAAAAAAAATGGTTCTATATAGAACCATTTTGCAGTTCCATATATGAAGCGGGGGATGGAACCATTTCTGGTTCTAAATAGAACCATTTCTTCTAAGAGTGAGAAATTTGCCACTTGTGTTTCAAGCAATGTACATAATCAGTCAGAAGATAAGAGAGTTTATAAAGTAGTAATTTTCCATCAATCAAAAGCATGTATCATGTATTAAATGTTAATGTATGCAAATTCAGTTATCTTTGTTTAGTTTCTGTGAAGTAGTAATGCTACTTTTTTTGTCTTATGAATATTTCAAATTTAAATTCACAGTTTACAAAATAAAAGTAAGATGAAGACTAAACTTTAATCAAAATTTTGGTTCATCAGAATCATGCAGGCCTATTCGACCCTTATTATAGAGCTTGCATTGGCAAGTTTTATAATTTTGTAGAATTTTAGAAATTTCTGAAAAGTTTTCTGGGCAGTTATGCTATTTAATATGAAATTTCTGTATATGATATATAATGCATATAGACTTTCAATCAGATAATTAATATATAAACAGGCAGTGCAATCAACCAAAAGTACTGTATGTAGAAAATGTATGTATTAAATATACAAATAGAATTAAATAATTGCTTAGTTTCACCTGCAAATGATGCATTTTAAAGGTAAATTCAATTTGAAATGAATCCAGGAAGTTTTAAATCATAAAAACGCACCTTTTTCTTCGACTTTATGGCTCATCAGAGTAACGCGAGGTTGTTGCTTCCAAGCATCCCAGCAAATGTAGACCACAACTTTTTACCCACAGTGCACCTTGTTAATATGGTGCCGTAAAATGACCGTTAACGGCTCCCAAAAGTGAGGCGAAATTCCGCAGCACTCAGATATATCCCATTCCCAGAGCATATGGAGGTCTTGATCTTTAGGATGAAGCCATGAAAACTGGCCTGACGTGCAGAGAGCCGGTGGCGAGAGGAAAAGACTTAAGAGGTTTAATAATGGGAATCCTTCCCCTTTAAGGATGATTGACAGGTGTTCTCTGCTGGGTAATTGCACTAAACGCTGGCTGTGGTTCGGCCACAGAGGGAGGTCTGCGCTAATGAAGCACCGACAGAACCTCCTTTCAACACTCTTTTGTCTAAATGATAATGGCGACCTACTGAAAGTGTCCTTTAATCCCAAACTTAACAAAGACGACACACCATGTATTAAGATGTGTTTTTCTTGTGCAGCCAAATGCCTTCAGTGCTTCACAGAAATGATCAACATAAACAGGTGTACGTGGAGACAAAGTGTCGCTTTGCTGACAACACACACAGGTCATTTTTTACAATAGTGTAAGTCAGTGTATTGTTGACACACATATCTCAACAAATATAATCTTAATTCAGTGCGACATTCAAACAAGCGTCTTTCTTGCAATAAAATGTATATACATATACACTGTAAAAAATATCCGTGATTTTAACAGTAAAAGACTGTAAAAATGCTACAGTGCAAAAAAGTTTCCGTACTTTATACGGTAAATAACTGTGATATAATTTTTACAGTAAAATACCGTTAAATTTACAGTTTTTGAAAGTGAAAAAGAACAAATCGCTGTATAATTTACAGTGAAAAACCGTAAATTGACATTCCCACAATTCCCTGTGTGACACTTCACATTTGATGTATTTTTGTCGAAATAACTATAGTTCCTCATAGTTTTATTGTTTTTTTCTAATCCGTTATGTACATTAGGGTTTTATGTTACATTTAATGTTGTTAAATTAATGTTTATTGCATTTTTTAATTTCATGTGTGTTACCATGATGGGTGTTTAATGTTTGTGTGAATGACACTGTGCAGCTTCTTTATATAGTATTACTTAAATAAGTAATCACTTATGATGAGCTGTGATTGCTCAAGTAACTCTCATCACTGCTGTGATGATTGATGGTTGTCAGTGTATTACAATGGTACAAAACAGATATCAATAAGTTGGTAAGTCAATATTTTATCAGAAAATAAAATATGGTTTATTACTGTAAATTTTAAGTTAAGTCTGTAAAACCATTAACGTTCCTACCGTATTTTTAACTGTAAAGTTCTGGCAACCACAGCTGCCGGTTTTTTACCGTAAAATTTACGGTTTATTTTTTTACAGTGTATATATATATATATGCACACACATAATTGTATATACAAATACTTTTATTGCTATATATATATATATATACTCAAAAACATGCAGGGTTGTTTTAATCAAATATGGGCAAACACAAACGTTGGATTAAACAGAATGAGAACATGGATCCATCATGCCTTGTTACCACTATGCAGGCTGGTGGTGGTGGTGGTGTAATGGTGTGGGGGATGTTTTACACAAAGCTCTTGAAAACATTTTAAATAGTAAAAAAAAATTCATTTCTAAAAGACAGGTCTGTAATCATCTATGAATTTCATGTCATTTTGGGAGTAAACAAAATCCACATGAACAATGTTGCCATGGCAACGCACCCAAAAGTAAAAAAAAAATATATGTTAATTTGAGTCTATTTTATATATATAATAAAACATGATAACATTTTTTTTCCATGATTGCATAATAATGCGTGCGGTAGAGGGTTAAGGCTTACTATAATATAAACAGATGAGTTATAAAAAATGTACCCCCTCAGAGTTTTCATGAAGGGCAAAATGAGCTATATAGACCATAAACACTTTTTGAGCCAGGCTGTAAACATGTTTTTTTCTACTGTAAAGTTGGGCAGTTTAACATGGGGGTCTATGGGATTGACTCTCTTTTGGAGCCGGTCTCTAGTGGCCAGTCGATGAATTGCAGTTTAAGTCACTTCAGTGTTGGATTCAAGAGACACAAAGGTTGCCGCTTGGTTTGAATAGTATATATATAAAAAATCGGACAATACTGTAAACACACTCCGTTGAACAAGTCAAATTTCTATAAACTCTTAACTAATGGAGTTCTCAATATGAAAAGATTCATCACTGACGTTCTCGACTCAAAGTTGGAACTTATCTGGATGATAAATTGACTGACAGATTGGCCTTAATTACTCTAAACTGACCCATTAGACTCGGCACTGACCTCATCAAACGATGCCATGCTTGACCTTAAATTGGCAAACAAACTGCTCAGACTCTTCATTAATTGTTTTAAACATGTCTTTCCCATGTTAACAGTGGTTCAGTATGGGAACGTCTCGGATGCAATGGCTTGTTTTAAGCCAGTTGGCCCGGTTAACACTCCTGAGACTGACTGGCACAGAGATCAACCCTCGTCTTAATGAGACTACTGAATCTTCTGGAGATTTTCCCCGGCTTTAATAAAAGTTTAAGAAGCCTTGGATGACCAATTAGGATCTCTAGAATGAAGGAAGGGATAATACACAATATAAAACCACACAGATGAATATATTAAGGTAAGAATCACTAAATAATCTGATCTGAAATACTGAACTTTGCTCACAAGACAAATATTATTCATAAATGCTTTAATGTTGTAATTTCATATGACTCATTTGCAACACTTTACAATACGGTTCAATTTGTTAACGTTTATAAATCTCAAGTTATCATGAATTAACAATGTAAAACAATTAAAAAATATATATTTTTATTATTTTCTTAAAATCAAAAGCTGTATCTGTTAATATTGTTTAATGGACTTGATCTAACTTGATCTAACAATGAACAGCTGTATTTTATAACGTATATAACGTTAACAAAGTTAGTTAATATTTAATGCATTAACGTTGACTATGGGACCTTATTGTAAAGTCTATGTTACCATTTACATTTTTTTCTCTTTAAAATATTATTAAAAATGAATTTGTGAAAGATTTTGAGCATATTGCACACACTGTAAAAAAATATTGTTGATTTAACTTAAAAAAGTAAGTAACCTGGTTGCCTTCAAATTTTAAGTTGATTGAACTGGAAAAAGTGAGTTAATACAATGAAGGAGATTAATTTAACCATCAGAAACTCAAAATAATAAGTTATCTCAACTAAACTAATTATTATAAAGTTGATTTGACAAAAGAAAATATGTTGTGATAACAAATCTTGAAAATATTTTTTTACAGTGCAGTTGTGCTTGGAGTCAATTGGTTTATAATGCAATAAAACATGCCAAATTGTGACATCAATGCAGGCTGCCATACAAAGAAATTATGAACAAAATATTTAGCCAGGTAAATACCTTAACCAAGTTTAGTGCTTTTCCTTCCCTCATATTTTTAAAAAGTAATATTTTCCTCCTATTTCGTCATAAATCAAATGAATATCCCCTCCGGACAGGACTTTCGGCCACACTCTTAGAAGAAATGGTTCTATTTAGAACCAGAAATGGTTCCATCCCCCGCTTCATATATGGAACTCCAAAATGGTTCTATATAGAACCATTTTTTTTTTTGGTAAAAGGTTCTACTGGCCAAGTATGGAACCCCATGCAGTTCTATATAGAACCCAGAGGAACCCTTTTTGTATAGAACCTTTTGGTTCCAAATACGTAGCGCTGATAGAACCTTTTATAGAACCTTTTCTTGTAAGATACTGTACATTGAGCTTGATTGCAGGTTTTGTGATGCGTGCAGGACGATCAGTGGTAACACACACTGACAGCGCCCACTTAATGGACCCTGAGCCTTTGACCTCAGCTTAAAAAACAGGAGGCAAAAGACAAGAATGGTTTACTTCCGTTCCAGCGCTCGAGTCTAAACAAGTCTGACTTGATGTGATTGTGTCTTTGGGTTGCAGTACAAATGTAGTAGTTCATTTTCCAGACGAGCCAATTACAGACTTTACAATGATCAACTCTAGGATTTTCGGACAAAACCCAGTAGGTCTCTCTCTTGTAGTGGGATTGTCTTATAAATAAGGCTTTTGGGCCATCTGGGCATCAGTGAAAGGCCTCTAATGCCAAACTACACACACAGGACATGAAGTCACAGCTTCTGCTGGTGTCAAATTGATTCATTATTGTATTGTTTACACTGTAAAAATGAATACACTATATCTTGTCAATAAAATTGTGGCAGCAGATTAAATGCAATATTATTAATTCAATTTAACAAATTAGAATTGAGTAATAATTAATTAAAAATGAGTCAAATTTACACAAAAAAATAAACAAAAATATCTGAATAACAGACAGTTGTCAAAGATGAATTAAGAACTCTTGATTTTAGATTGCCAACATTGAAGACGCCTGATGTTAACATACATTATGATGCTCAGTGTGCATTTTTGCATTTGGCAGATTCATTTATATAAAGCAACATTACAGTTAATATACACAGTGTTATAATATCAGTTCAGCTCATGCATTCTTATAATGCATTTTTAAATTGTACATTTAATCATTGTGATATGTTTGGTCTTTCTTTTGTTTAATGCATTTCTTCTTTCTTTCTTTTTTTTGCATTGGACAAAATGCAATTCTGCATTTCTATAATGTTTTTCATTTATTTCAGGTTTTGTTTTACAATAAATGTTGTTTTACAATAAATGAACTACATTTCACACTTTAAAAAACAAAGTTTAAAGTTTAAAAATATCTGCCAATGGGGTCAAAAAAATAATGTTGTTTTCCCTTTGAATTAAGATTATTTTTTTGACAGATATTTTATTCTTGTAGGATAAATTAACTTAACTTAGATTTTTTTTTTCTTCTCAGTAAACAAAACTTAATATCATAAATAATTTTGCATCTCAAGTAAATACATTTTCATTTAAGGATTATAAAATTGAGGTGCAGTTTTGGACACTTTTGGACATTAAAATATATTTTTAATTGATTAATTTTACAACATATTCAATTAAATCGTGTCAGTGAACTGTAATTGAAGACTGCATCTCATATGCACTGTTAATTATACTGTTAATTTTCCAACAGTATACTGTTATACACTCGATCTTTTCTCCAATATTTAATCGTCAGCGTAAACATCAGAAACCGCAGTGGCAAACGCGATTGATAGTTGGCTTAGCTAACTAAGTGAAGAGGCTAATAATCATTTTATCACGTTAAAATATTAAGGCTGCCCTTCTTTGCTTGTTTCCTCATTATCCTAATTGAGAGCAAATTAGCTAAGAGGTGCAGTGTAGCTATCAAGCTCCTTAGTTTTATCAGAAGACAATTTAAGCCTCGCAGATCCTATTAGTGACAAAGCAGATAACGCTTGAAGGAGCTGTGTCAGCTTACCATGCAGGACAGGGCGAATGGAGAGAGAAAGATGGATAGATAGATAGATAGATAGATAGATAGATAGATAGATAGATAGATAGATAGATAGATAGATAGATAGATAGATAGATAGATAGATAGATAGATAGATAGATAGATAGATAGATAGATAGATAGATAGATAGATAGATAGATAGATAGATTACTTATACTTATATTTTTTATACTTTACTTATTAAATTATTAAACTAATTTATCATTTGGTTTGACTTCCATGAGTTGATGTTGACAATGGCACAAAAATGGATAAAAATGCAAAGCAAACATTTTGTTTTCCAAAATAACACTCGCACTGCAAAAAAAAAAAAAAAAAAAAAACATATACAGTATATATATATATATATATATACACACACTCACCTAAAGGATTATTATGAACACCACACTAATACTGTGTTTGACCCCCTTTCTGCCTTAATTCTCCGTGGCATTGATTCAACAAGGTGCTGAAAGCGCTCTTTAGAGATGTTGGCCCATATTGATAGGATCGCATCTTGCAGTTGATGGAGATTTGTGGGATGAAGCTCCCGTTCCACCACATCCCAAAGATGCTCTATTGGGTTGAGATCTGGTGACTGTGGCGGCCATTTTAGTACAGTCAACTCATTGACATGTTCAAGAAACCAATTTGACATGATTCATGGTGCATTATCCTGCTGGAAGTAGCCATCAGAGGATGGGGACATGGTGGCCATAAAGGGATGGACATGGTCAGAAACAATGCAGGTAGGCCGTGGCATTTAAACGATGCCCAATTGGCACTAAGGGGCCTAAAGTGTGCCAAGAAAACCATTACAGCACCACCACCAGCCTGCACAGTGGGAACAAGGCATGATGGATCCATGATCTCATTCGGTTTACGACTCTACTAAACAGAAATCGAGACTCATCAGACCAGGCAACATTTTTCCAGTCTTCAACTGTCCAGTTTTGGTGAGCTCTTGCCTCTTTCTCCTATTTGTAGAGGAGATGAGTGGTACCCGGTGGGGTCTTCTGCTGTTGTAGCCCATCCGCCTCAAGGTTGTGTGTGTTTTGCTGCATACCTCGGTTGTAACGAGTGGTTATTTCAGTCAAAGTTGCTCTTCTATCAGCTTGAATCAGTTGGCCCATTCTCCTCTGACCTCTCGCATCAACAAGGCATTTTGGCCCATACTGGACGTTTTTCCCTTTTCACAGCATTCTTTGTAAACCCTAGAAATGGTTGTGTGTGAAAATCCCAGTAACTGAGCAGATTGTGAAATACCAACAACCATGCCACGCTCGAAATTGCTTAAATCACCTTTTTTTCCCCCCATTCTGACATTCAGTTTGGAGTTCAGGAGATCGTCTTGACCAGGACCACACCCCTAAATGCATTGAAGCGACTGCCATGTGATTGGCTGATTAGATTAGAAGAAAAAAGCTTGGGTTTTATTTTAGAAACAAGCTCTGTTTTTCATTTAATGTAAGAAAGAGGTTAGTTTCTACTACTTTCTTGCCCGTACTCGTGTATCAATTTGCTTCTTCTCGACTTCTTTCTTCTTTGGATGCTGTTTATCACAGCGCTTTAAGATTTATATCAGATTGTAAACCTTTAGCTCATCATTGTATATTGTATAATAGAGCATCTTTGTCTATTAGAAGGAAAATTAATTTTTACCTAATTATTTATAAAACTATTCTGGGGTTGTTGCCTTTGTATCTTGCCTAATTCAAAAGAAAAGTGTTGGGAAATATTCCCTTCGGTCTGATAATTGTTTTACTTTCTCTGTTCCATTTGTGAGAACTGAACTGGTAAAAAGGGGCTTTTATGTACGCAGATCCATTTGAATGGAGTTTACTTCAAACGAAATTGAAATTACATACGCTGTTGCCTATGGAACATTCAACAAGGTGCTGAAAGCGCTCTTTAGAGATGTTGGCCCATATTGATAGGATCGCATCTTGCAGTTGATGGAGATTTGTGGGATGAAGCTCCCGTTCCACCACATCCCGATGCTCTATTGGGTTGAGATCTGGTGACTGTGGCGGCCATTTTAGTACAGTCAACTCATTGTCATGTTCAAGAAACCTGATTTCAACCATTTCAAATTCGATCATTCGAAGTAGACTCATTGATTTGCAATTGTTTTTAAGTGTTTTAATTGTCTATTTGTTGTTTCAATCTGTAAGTTGTGAGTGTAACTGCTCTCCATTCTTGGTCAGGACTCTCCAGTGAAAGAGATTTGAGATTTTCCTGGTCAAATAAAAAAAATAAAATAAAAATAATTGCATTAATGAGAAATTGTGTGTGTGAGAAAACAGATGTTCCTACACTGTACAAAATTTGGAGTAGGATTTACTTGAAAAAACCTTGCTAAACGATCTCACTCAGAAAATGCTAGTAAATTTACAAAGATTTGCCAAGTAAAAACCTAAACATATTTATCAGTAGCTTTAATTAGAAATCTTTAAGTTAAATTTACTTGGAATGTGGAATTAAGTAAACTTTACAAAAAATAAGTAATTTTAACTCGGCTTGTGAAAGGTTGATTAATACCGATTTCCTTTGCCTTTGTATTACATTTCACTAAAACAATTACCTTGAATTTTATTAGTCATTTATAGTATGTTCTTTACTTAGATCATCTAAGTAATTTATGTATACATCATGTCAGACTTTAAGCCTGAATATGTGAATGCAAACACCTCAATACTTGGTAGACAATACACAATGGTGGTAACATTTGATGGATCGTTTTTGTGTTTGAATGTGTCGTTTTAAGCAAAAGATTTACTCGAAATGTCACAAAATAGCAATTTACTAATACTGAAAACAAAAATCAATGATAAAACAGTGTAAATACAGCTGGAAACCAGTGAAAAATGAACCTCATTAATTATTCAAGGTCCAGTGCATGATGGGAACCCCAGTATTAATTTTATTGAGTTGATTTTACACTTTCATTTATACTCGCTTGAAATAAGTACTGATATGGAATTTACTTAGTTTTTTAAATTCTTGCCTGAACTAACTTTTTCAAGTAAATTACATTGGGTTTTTTCACTAGTATTTACTTAACCAAAAAATCATTTTTTTACAGTGTAATAATCCTTTAGGTGAGTGTATCTTCCTTTCTGTCTTGTTTTCTAGCACAAATATATATCTTTTCAATCTATTTATCCTTTCTGTGGATGTGACTCGCTAATGTAACATACTTTTTGAACTGTTACATAATACGTGTTACACAAATGCAATAGCAGTGGCCATACAGTGTAGATCCAGTTCACTTTACATAACACCTGTAGATCTGCATCAGCATGACGAGTTTGTTTGCTTTTGTTGATCTGACACAAGGACAAGAATGAAAGCAGGGAAACTAATCCTGTTATGGCTGAAAATCAAATTAAACCAAGAGCCAACTCATGTCTTCAACCTTCCATGTATTAAAATTACACGCATGCTTTTGGCGATTCATTTTTTTTATTTTGTGTGGGTATTTTCTGTCAAGTGGCTTTGTTAATGCCTGCCAAATGGATTTTGTGTGTGTAATTTTAGGCTGTTGATGACGTCAAATCCCAATAAGACACTGACATGCTTTGGTGTTACAGTAGGATTAATCTACCGCTTAGTCTTTATGTGCTAATTAACTCCGCCTACATCCTTCCACACACCCATTGCTCTCCGAGATTACATCAGGTCGTTTCATCAATGAAAGTGACAGGCTCACATTTTTAAATACAGTATTTACACTAGGCCTATTTCTCGTTGGATACATTTACGTATTTAACGGACGCTTTCAACAGGTGAAACTCGAATAAATAAGAATATTGTGAAAAGGTTAATCCATAATCAAAATTATAACAAATAAAAGCTTGAAATCACTTTGCATGCAATGAGTAGTTTCAGCTTTTAAGTTGAATTGCTAAAATAAATAAACTTTTGCACAATATTCTAATTGTTCAAGTTTCACCTGTGTGTAATGTCCATGTATTACTCTTGTATTGCCAATTTGAGAACATCTTGTAGCGAAAGGTAAAGTTCACTTTAAAATTAAAATTAACCTATGATTTACTCGCCCTGAAGCCATCCTCCTAGGTGTATATGACTTTCTTTTTTCAGACGAATACAATTGGAGTTAAATTAATAAACATCCTGACACTACCCAGCTTTATAATTGCATGAATTGTTGGGCTGCACAATATTGAAGAAAAATGCGATGCAATACGATAGTATAAAATAAACAAATTATCTTTCAAATATATTTAAATTTATATAACCTAATTACCTGTTTCTTTTTGTGACAAGAAAACATCTACAACGTCTGAAAGTGAACAGCCGTGTTTTACGTAAGCAATAAGGTAGGAGAGGCTGTGCTGTAGCGTGAAATAGACTAGTAACGGCTGAAGGGCGTTGTTAGGCACGACACCGCGATCGGGCATGTCGGAGAATAGCGCGGACATGCGCTAACACCGCGAGCACAGGGACCGCGAGCGAGCAAGTCGGTTTGGGCGCCGCGTTGACAGCTGTTGTGTTTATGTACTTGACAGGAGATGGCGCTGTAGTTCACATGATGTTACCTATAAAAGGTGTAGAGTAAGAAAGGAGGTTGTTGCACCTGCTGTCTAATTATGTGACCGTGTGGCACTGTTGCCTTGCTTGTGGGTTTGAATAAACCTTGAAGAAGTTACAAGTTTCTTGTCCTCATGATTACCAGAACTTAAGACATAACAAATTGGCGACGAGGATTTTTGCTGGTCTACATGAAAGATGTCTGCCGTTGCTTCTTTTCCTACTCCATTCTTGCCATGCCCTGGTGAGCCGTCTATCCCCTTTGACGTCTGGTTAAAGATGTTCGAGAATTATTTGCTTGTTGTAAATGCATCAGGAGATGACTGGCCAGTAGCAAGAAAGCGAGCTTTGTTTCTTCATTGTCTGGGAACAGAAGGCCAGAGACTGTTCTATACTTTACCAAACCAAGGAGAAACAATGGAGGATGCTATTGAGACTTTGAAACTACACTTTATTCCTCGACGTAATGTTGTGGCTGAGCGTCATGCATTCAGAAAGAGGATTCAAGCACCAGGGGAGACAATCCTACAGTATGTTGCTTCTCTTCGGGACTTGGCCACGACATGTGAGTTTGCATCTAATAATGATGAAATGTTGCGAGATCAATTAGTGGAGAATGTAAACAGTCATCGTGTTAGAGAACGTTTGCTACTAGAGACTGATTTGACTCTTAACAAGGCTATTACTATTGCTACACAAATGGAGGCTGCTGCTGAACAAGCTAAACTTTTTTCAAATCAGACTTCTGTACCTGTGCAAGCAATTCAAGCAACAAGTGTGCCTGCTGTTGATCGTTACAAAAGACAATCAAGTTTGAAATCACCTCTGTCTGTGCCTTCAATGTCTGTTGCTACTTCCTTGGCTCGTGCATGCTATCGATGTGGATCTACAAAACATCTTGCAAATGATTCCAGATGTCCTGCAGTTTCTGTAAAGTGCAATAATTGTCAAAAGTTGGGACATTTTTCAAGAGTGTGTCGTTCACAGCAAGCACGTTCTGTACATGAAATTGAACTTCCTGAGCTTCAGATACTTTACATGCATGATTCAGTACCTAATAAGATAAAGTGTACTACTACTATCATGACTGCATCAGCTTCTGTAACTGTGGAGTTGATTGTGGATTCGGGATCTTCCGTTTCCATTCTGCCAAAATCTGTGTATGAAAAACACTTTAAACAAGACTCTTTGCTGCCTCCTCCTGTTAAATTGGTGACGTATTCAAGAGATCCAATACCAGTGCTTGGGTGTCTACCTGTTACTGTTACCAGAGATAACATGAACTGTACTACATCAATCTTTATAGTTGAATGTGGCACTGCTCTTCTTGGAATGGATTTAATTAATGGATTGCATCTCAAGTTTGAAGGTTCTTCCATACTTCCAGGAATGGCTTCAGCTCCTGTAATGCGACTTTCTGCTTCTGTGCCTGTTGCTAAGTTGGGATGTGCAAAAGGATTTGTGCATAAGGTAAAGATTTCTTCAGTGGTGAAACCTGTTCGTCAGAAACTTAGACGGTTGCCATTATCTGTTCGAAATGCTGTCAGTGATGAACTTCAACGCCTTCTTGACTTGGGTGTTATTGAACGAGTGGATGCATCACCGTGGATTTCTCCAATTGTAGTTGTTCAGAAGAAGACGGGTGGAATTCGTATGTGTGTAGACCTGCGAGAACCAAATAAAGCTGTTATTGCGGACAGTTATCCTTTGCCCCATATTGATGAGATGATGTCTATGCTGCGTGGAGCAACTGTCTTTTCTACAATTGATTTAGAGAATGCCTACTTCCAGCTTTTGTTACATGAAGAAAGTCGTGATCTGACTGCGTTCATCACTCATGAAGGGCTATTTAGATTCTGTCGAGTACCGTTTGGCCTTGCTTCGGCTCCATCTGCGTTTCAGAAACTGCTAGCAACTGTACTACAAGGATTGCCAAATGTAGCCAATTATTTGGATGATGTCATTGTCTGGGGACACACAAAAAGTGAACATGACCACATGCTCAAAGTGGTTATTCAGCGCATACAAGATGCAGGCTTACAGTTGAATGATTCAAAATGTCACTTTAATAAAAGCAGTTTGCGTTTTCTTGGTCATACTGTATCTGCACAGGGTATTCACCCAGATGAAGATCATCTTAGTGCAATGCTTCATGCTCCCGTTCCTAAAGATGCACATCAGCTCCGTTCCCTGCTTGGATTGTTGTCATGGTACAATAAATGTATTCCAAATTTCGCTACAGTTGTAGAGCCATTGCGTGCTTGTATCAGACAAGGATCGGAGTTCAGCTGGTCAGATGAGGCTCAGAAGAGTTTCAGTACTGTAAAGGAATTGTTACTCCAAAGTCCTGCGTTAGCATTGTTTGACCCTAACTTGCCCACTGTCGTTTCGACAGATGCATCAGATTATGGACTAGGTGCTGTATATTCTCAAATTCATGAAAACAACACAGAGCGCATTGTTGCATTTGCTTCAAGAACATTGTCGAGTGCTGAACGTAAATATTCAACGATTGAAAAGGAAGCTTTAGCATGTGTCTGGGCTGTTGAAAAATGGAGAACTTACCTCTGGGGTCGGAAATTCCTTTTACGTACGGATCATCAGGCCTTGACAGTGCTCCTCTCCTCTAAAGGCACAGATCGCGCTGGGATGAGAATCGCCCGTTGGGCAGAGCGACTCCTGTGTTTTAATTATGAGGTGAATTATCATCCTGGCTCTAAAAATCAAGTTGCTGATTATCTATCACGCCTACCCTTGTCTGCTTCTGATGACGATTTCTCTGACACTGAACCAGAGTTTGTTGCATTGTTGTCCTCTGAAATGTCTGCTGTGTCTCCAACTGAATTTGCTTGTGCCTCTGCATCGTGCTCAGAAATGACTGCATTACGTGCTCAGATAGTTCGTGGATGGCCTTCTTCATCAGCTGCTGTGGATGTGGCTCTACGTCCATATTTCCAAATACGTCATGAACTTACTGTGCAAAAGGATTATGTGTTCAGAGGGTCACGTCTTGTTGTTCCTGTTGCATTGCGCTGTGTTTTGGTGAATCTGGCTCATGAAGGACATCAAGGAATAGTGCGGACGAAACAGCGTATTCGTGAACTTTACTGGTGGCCTGGCATTGACTGCTTGGTTAATGAACAAATCAAGAATTGTGAGGTTTGCTTGTCTTCTGATAAGGTTACAACTGTTCGTGCTGCACCTTTACAACCTGTACCTTTTCCATCTATGCCATGGGAAAAAGTGGCTGTTGACATTGTTGGCCCATTTGAAACTGCTACTTGGGATTGTCGGTACATTATGACATTGATTGACTATCATAGTAAGTGGCCAGAAGTAGCATTCACTTCTTCAATCACAAGTAAAAATGTGATCAACTTCTTGACATCAGTCTTCAGCAGATTTGGAAATCCTCATTACATTGTATCTGACAATGGATGTCAGTTCAAGTCAGTGGAGTTTGCAGCATTTCTGAAAGCTCGAGACATTCAACACATATATACATCAGTGTATCATCCAGCTGCAAATGGAGCTATTGAGCGACTCCATCGAGTCCTGAAAAGTGCTATTCAATCTGCTATTCTGTCTGGAAAGCCATGGAAATCAACAGTAACAGAGTTTCTTCAAACTTACCGTGCTACTACCCATTCTGTTACTGGACTGTCTCCGTCTGAGTTACTCTGTGGCAGGAAAATGCGTACCCGTCTTAATGTTCTCCCTCTTCCTATCACTTGTAAGGATCCTGATGTGAGGCAGAAAGTGTCATTATCTCAAAAGAAGATGAAAGTATACACAGACCTCACACGAAGAGCCTGTACTCCTGAGTTCAAATCTGGAGACTGGGTGCGTATAAAAATTCCAGTTCATGTGCCAAAAGGACATCCTAGGTTCTCAAAGCCTTTGAAAATTGTACATCAACTTGGTCCATGCACTTACCAGTTATCCGATGGAAAAAATTGGCATGCATCTCATCTCTCTCCAGCTTGTGCACCTATGGAAAATGTCATTGAGAGTGAACTGGTGTCATTGCCTCTCCAGTCTGTTCCGTCCTCTACTGTGTTGCCTAAAGATGAACTTGTGAACTTGCCTAATCAAGTTGCTTCTCCATCTGTTCCTGTAAGGTCTTCATCACGAGTGAAACGCCCTCCGCGTTGGTTACATGATTATGTCACTTAGTACAAAAGACATTGAGAACCTTGTGCTAAATGAGAAAGTAATTCTAGTTCTAATAGGTTTGGTTACAGAATGTAGAATATTGTTAAACTAATTGAATTGGATGTAAATATTGTATAAGTTTTGCCTATTGCACCAACTATATGTATTTTGGGTGGAGTTTACAATTTTGAGTAAAGGGGGAATGTTGTGTTTATGTACTTGACAGGAGATGGCGCTGTAGTTCACATGATGTTACCTATAAAAGGTGTAGAGTAAGAAAGGAGGTTGTTGCACCTGCTGTCTAATTATGTGACCGTGTGGCACTGTTGCCTTGCTTGTGGGTTTGAATAAACCTTGAAGAAGTTACAAGTTTCTTGTCCTCATGATTACCAGAACTTAAGACATAACAAATGTAAACATACCAGCAAGTCGAACGAGGAGACGCAGCCGAGTTGGGAGAAAGACAATAAAAAAGATGTTAAAATCCCTAAAAGGATGCGGAATTTACCGGGATACGTTTAATATGGACACCAGGGACCAGTATGTGGATAAAACGGCACTTTTAACAGGTTGGACCCATTTGATATTTCCAACAAACAGTGGGAGCACAGTACGTTACGCTAACTTAATCCGGCGTTGTCGAAAAATGCTACCGTAGCGCGAATTGATCACAGAATGCCGATTAAAGTCGTATGAAATGCAATTATAATACAATTCTAAGTTATGAGTAGCTGTATACTGTAGACTACTGTTTTTATTTTTAAAACGGTGTGAAAAGTAAAAATTATCATAAAATATTCATCTTTGACTTGTCAAAGTACACCTGTCCTCATAGTAACTGAAACTTTCAGTTATTCCTTTTCAGCTGTCTGATCGTACAAATATTCATATGGTAGTAAGCATTTTTTTAAAGGGAAATTATACATTATAACAGGAAAATGTACCTTTTGTAAAAAAAACAAAAACAAAAAAAAAACAACAACAACTGTGAGTCTGCACATGCGCATAACCGGTAAGTAAGTTAGCAAATCTCGATGGGTAGCATGAATCGTCAGAACACCTGACAAAGGTAAACTGCGCTCCACCTAGCTGCTAGTTTAGTAACAGTTATAGTGCTGTAATGATTAAGGAAACGAGTGGGATTAATACGCACGCCCCTTAATCAGAATGAATGGAAGCGTCTAATTAAATGAATGTGTACAGCTGATATGGGAGGAGTCGAGGTCTATTTAAGGGATGGTTTTGGAGTATTGCGGGGAGAGGTCCGGGGGAGCTCACACTTGTGGGAAACGCTAGACGGCCGCTCGGGATAATTAGTGTCTCCGGCGGTGAAGATAGGCAGCTAGTGGGGGGTGATTGTGCTAGGTAGTTAGGGTTTTGAATATGATCCAGGATAGGGGAGCTCCTGACCGATGTGACAACTCAAGTGCTGCGCCTACCAAAGTGTCTCAACCTCCTCACTGAATGTGGACTGCTTCGATCGCGGTCGATTAAGTGTGCGCCTGGTAAAGCGTTCTCATCCTCATCGGACGTGGACTGATCTGACTTCGGGCCTACAACCTAAATCAGGGGGGTAACGTGTTTTAACAGATGAAGTTGTATTTTAGCACTTAATAAAGAGTTGTGTGCGTAATTGCCATCTGTGTGCTGGTCTCTGCCTTCTTTGAAGTTCGTGCGGTTGTTACAGTGCTAACAACCATTCACACATAAAACGTACTTTTAATTATGTGTTTCAAAAGTGTAGTTAGTAACGTTAGCTGTTTTAAGCAAAACTTAAGTTAGTAAGCAAAACGATGCTTAAAGCAAGGGGGTAGCAACAGGACAACAGAGACTGACAGGTCCGATTAAAGGAATAATGTTAATGTTATGAGAATATTAAAATACGAGATATTTTACAGGAAAAACCTAAAACGGGAAGACAGCGGGAAAAGAGCTCAAACTTACGTGAGAAACCCGGGAAAAAAACGTGAGGGTTGACAGCTAACGTTAAAAGTGCCTGTTTAGTCCACATACCGGTCGCTGGCTTCCCTATTTAACATATCCCGGTAAATTCCACAACCTTTTAGGGATTTAACAACCTTTTAGGGATTTTTTTTCTTTTAAAACACACCGCGATCAGGCATGTCGGAGAATAGCGTGGTAATTCTCCGACAACAATTCTCCAGCAATTTGCAAACACCATATGAAAGTGAATGGGCTCTATGCACGGCGTTATTTCCGGTGAAGGATTAAGGATGCTCGATAACTTCCGCCGATCGTAAGAGTCCAATGCAATACCGAGAATTTATATTGAATTTTATACTCCATGGTTATACTAATGAAACGTTAGTCACAAAAACAGATAAAACAGACACCCTCGTTGTGTTTATGCTTCTTTTTAAAATTATATTAAATAAACATAACTATATATAAAATTACATCTAAACGTATGTACGTTTCGTTTCAAAGACGGGAGGACAGTAAATATTGAAGACTCTGCCATAATCCCGTTTTCTCCGGTTTTCCTCCGCTTTAATCTGCACAACCGGAAATGGACGAGCATCCTTGCGTCAAATGCGGAACTTATGCGTGCATATAGCCCATTGTGCATCCGATGACCCCTTTAATTTTCTGGCTGCAATTCTCTTATCGGCCAGCGGTGTCGCTGATAACAAGAGTTTCTGAATTCCACTGCTTTAGCTCCTTTTCATCCAAAGCAAATCATCTGGTGCATTCGCAAATGTGCCTCATTGTACAAGTAAATGAGACACTTTTTAATAAACAAAGCGAACAATCTGTTGCATTCACATACATTTATTCTTCTAATGGAAGTAAAATGGTTGTGAACGTTTCATAGTTACCATAACATTTATGGTACTTAAATGAAAAGCACCATCACACTTGTCCAAAAAACATGGTGATAATTTATTTATTCTTCTTGAGTCTTTTTTCGATGGTTAATGGGCTTTTCACATGACTGATTTGGGGCAGCTGGTAGCACGCTGGCACACGGCTAAGTAAGCATCTCTTGTCTATTCACAGAACTAATGCTTCATCTATAGGAAGTTTATGATGCTAAGCAGTCTTGTCTATGGTTATCTATTCTTAGGCTGTGTTGTGATTGCAGATGCAGAGAAGGGATAGTACAGATAATCTGCTGTCCGATGTGAAGAAGAGACTCCTGTTCATCAATGTTAACATCTGAGGATGAAGAACAGCTCGAGGTATTCCTGAAGTAAACCCTGCAGTGCTCTTTTAATGTTCAGCCATCTCGTTTTAAACGAGTACTGGATTGATCTTAAAGGGACGTTATATACTAATGGGCCTACTAATTCTGTCATCATTTACTTGTTATGATTTTAGCTCCAAAAACAATTCAAGTGTTCATTTGACTTGTGCACTGGACAAGTCTCACATCTGAATCCAGTGTAAATGATGACTGAATTTTCATTTATATATGCGAACCATTACTGGAAATTATATTTAAATAGCTTTTAAAAGGTTTTATAGTTGCAGTCATAAGTTTAAATATGTACACCTTGCAGAAATAAACTAAATAATAATAAACAAAATAAGAGGGATCATACAAATTGCATGTTATAATACTTTATCAATATCATTAATTAATGCATTAGTTAGCATGAGCAATATATTCTTTTTTTCATTTGTGGATGTTACTTAAAATGTTAATGTTAGTTCACAGTACATTAACTAATGTAAACAGATACAACTTTTGATCTAAACAATATATTAGTAGATTTTGAACTGATTAATAATAAATGCACTGTTAGACCTTACCAGGTTTTTTACAGTAAAATACTGGCAACACTGTTGCCAGTAATCTACTGTAAAAATGCACTAAAACTCAAGTTAACTAAAAAATACAACTTATTAGTTTTAGTGCATTTTTTCAACACTGTTGCCAGTAATCTACTGTAAAAATGCACTAAAACTCAAGTTAACTAAAAAATACAACTTATTAGTTTTAGTGCATTTTTACAACACTGTTGCCAGTAATTTACTGTAAAAATGCACTTAAACTCAAGTTAACTAAAAAATACAACTTATTAGTTTTAGTGCATTTTTTCAACACTGTTGCCAGTAATCTACTGTAAAAATGCACTAAAACTCAAGTTAACTAAAAAATACAACTTATTAGTTTTAGTACATTTTTATTTTACTGTAAAAACCTGGTAAGGTCTAACAGTGTGCTGTAGAAGTATTGTTCATTTATTGAAAACATAAAAACATGAAACTTTATTGTAAAATTTTACCCAAGATGCAACACTCACTTGGTCAAATGTTTTATGGAAAGATGGCAAATGCTTTATTTTAAATCAATAACATAATACAATAATGGATATTAAATTAAACCGACTGGAAACATAAAGAAACAAACAATAGATAGGACATATCACATATATTTATTTCAAATAAAGTCGTATTTTTGTTTGGTTTTTTTTGCGCACAAAAAGTATTCTCGTCGCTCGATAAACTTATGTTGAGCCGCTGTAGACACTCGGACTATTTTTAACGATGTCTTCAATAACTGTCCTGGCCGGCCAAAGCCTATGGAGGAGTGATCCAGCTTTCAGATTTAATCCCAAATATCTTAATTTGTGTTCTGAAGACGGGGTTGAACAACATGAGGGAGAGTAATTACCGACAGAGTTTACATTTTGGGGTGAACTATCCCTTTAATGTAAACCTGTATGACACAAAAGTTGTGTAGCAAAAGATTTGAACGTCATAAAGGTGTACGGGTTTAAAGAAAAATGAATAATATTTTTTTTAATCAATAATCATTGAATGAAAAAAACAAAGTATAAATCCTTCCACATCCATGTTAGTTGATGATGGATGGGTCACATGGCGACACACTTGTCTTCGGCGGCCTGTTTGACCTCGGTCATGGTGCTCTGAGCTTTAGCCTTGATCGAGTCGAAGTCCACGTCCATGTTCTGCAGTTTCCCCATGAAAGAGTCGTTGATCTCCTCCTGCTCTTCCTCTTCGTCCACCATCTTCGCCAGTTCCTCGGGAATGTCCAGGTCATCTCCGGCCATCTGGACCGTGGCGTCGTCCTGTGCGCTCTGTGGACGAACAGAAAACACACTAATACGTTTCTGTATACACGTAGGCCTGTGTATCAAATATGACACAGTTTGTATTTTATAATTGTTTATATATACTGTATAACTTAACTCATTTAACTCATGAGAAAACATTATTACACTGTATCTCTTTTTTAAACTGGTGAAGCACTTATCTTGCAGTAGTCTATTTAAATGTAATCCTGAACTTTTGTTGCTGTTTTGCTGTCAGTCTTTTATGATATTTATTAATATTGTAAAGCACATTGGACAATGTAAATTGTATTTAATTGTGCTATATAAATAAACTACCTAAACCTATATTCCACTCCAAAAACAAATGAACATGTGCTGCTTGTGAGATTAACCCCGCATATGTTATTATTAATAAATATAAGCCAACTTCCCCAAACTGTTAAATACTGTATATTTTATTAGATTATGCCTGAAAATGTTGGGCAATCAACTAGAATGCACTTTTTCTGCGGTATATTGCTGTTTTAATTGAAAACAGCATGTTACTGTCAAAATATGGCCGTTTTTTTTACAGCAATTTTTTGTTAATCTAATAAATCTTGCTGTTTTTTGTTTGTTTGGTTTTTATTGTAGGCTATTTATATGATATTTGTATTTGTGTAATTGAATTTTTAGCCTTGGATGCTGACATTGCACTCAATAAAACACTCTGAATCTGAATCAAAGCGGACTGGTGATGTGTTACCGCTGGTAGTCTGTATTTGTCACGCAGATGCACTCGTAAGTTTGCTCTCTCGGCTTTTTTTGTAGCAAACTCCTGGTCCCTGGTGATCCTGGCAACAAAACATGCAACACGTTACTGCATTATTCATGTTTCATGTTTATTATTCATGTCTCACAACAGCTTTAGTTCAAAAGTCACACTGTTAGACCTTACCAGGTTTTTTACAGTAAAATACTGGCAACACTGTTGCCAGTAATTTACTGTAAAAATGCACTAAAACTAATAAGTTGTATTTTTTAGTTAACTTGAGTTGCCAGTATTTTACTGTAAAAAACCTGGTAAGGTCTAACAGTGCAGGTTGATACTTTAGAAACAAAATTGTGAGGTTTTAGTTTCTTAGTACTTTTATCCCTTAGTAATTCTGTTCAGAATTATGACACACATGATCAGCTTCTGTATTCTGCTTGATTAAATGGAAATATGAATCTGGAATGTGTTATGAAGAAACATCTGGGTAAATCTCGCAAGATAAGAAATATTACTCTGCATTGCATTTTTGCATTACTTTTTTATGAATATTAAGCATATATTCTTATGCAACTTCTCATTACTGTAAGTGAAAATGATATATTATTTCAATCGTAAAGTATTTATTGGTTAAATTAATGTAGGATTTGTTGCGCCGAGAAAAAAAAAAGTATTGCATGAGAATCTGATGCCAATCTTTTAAATAAAAACTTTTGTGAAAAGTAAACATTTAAATTGATTTAATTAATTAAAACCAATAGTACAGTATAATTATGAGAATCTAATGGCAATCATTTAATAAAAAACAAAAAAATAAAGCATCCATATATGCATTATATTAATGAGAATTTATATTGATAAAATAAATAAATACTACAGTACAATTTTTTTTACAATTAAAAATAATAATTTATAGTCCAATTCTCAGAATTTAATTTCAGCCATTTCATACATTGCATAATGAGAATTTATGTTGATTAAATAAATAAAGCAATTATTAAAGTGTATTTTAATAAGCGTATAATGGCAGTCATTTTCATAAATTTGTATATTGGGGAATTTATATTGATTAAATAAATATGACAGATTATGACAATCTAATGACAATCATTTAATAATTAAAGTAAAACTTAAATGAGAATTTCTATTGATTAAATAAATAACTTTTACAGTACAATAATGAGAATCTAAAGGCAGTCATTTATTAAAAACATCAAAAGTAAAGTATCCATGCATTATATTAATGAGAGTTTCTATTGGTTACATAAATAAATATTACAATACAATTACAATTATCTAATGGCAATCATTAAAAAAAATATCAAAAGTAAAAATGCATTATTTTAATGAGACCTTGAGGGAATTTGAAATCAAAATTGCAAAATAATAATAAAAAATAAATATACACTCAAAAATTGCTGGGTTGTTTCAACCCAACTTTGGTCAAACTATGGACAAACCCAAACGTTGGGTTAAAAATGTAATTAAAACATATTTGACCCAAAGTTGGGTTAAAACAACCCAGCAATTTTTAGAGTGTAAATGGTACAAAAATAGGCTTAATTATCCTTTATTTTATTTTGTTAATGACCTAGGCATGTTTTTTTTTGTGAGACTCACCCTATCTGACCCGACACGATTAGCCTATATACACTGGCAGAAACCGAGCTAGCCTATATGGTGTTCAGTGGTTTTACATGAAACCGATCAATCTGAGCGTCTTCCTGAACCTCTCAATCGTATTACTCTGACCCACAGAGATTAGCCATCGTTCAAACGTATATATCCAGACTGTTCCTTACAGAAATAATAGCCCAGTTACCAGCAGGATGGAGCCTAAGAAGGTTAAAGGGTTTAGGGGTAAAATATGGAGCAGCGCTCAAACGCTGTAACACTTGAGATATTAAACAACATCACACACACAAGCATCTTTGTGTAAATCTGTGGTGGTTTTCCACAGTTAGTGGTTGTGTTTGGATCACACTAAAGGTTAGGTCACATTTGGCCTCTCGTGACCCAGTTCTGCACTTAAGTTATATAAAGAGATGAGGTATAGTGAGCGTAACATTACGCCAGTGTCTGTGTGTAGTGTTTTTTCCGAGACGTCACAGCTTTCACGCTTTCTCTTTTCAGTGTTGATCCTCAGATATCCGTCTGAAGTCTTACAGAGTTTATCCGTGGTATTTCTCATCTCTGAATAAACCACACGCTAGATTCATGATTTAAATATCATCACATCCTCATATATATATATCTGTGACGTCAGTCGACCTCAGGTCAGCGATGACGGCTATAACGGACTGATCCCACTTTTGGCCGGCGGACCGTAGGAAATGGGAATTAGGATAAGACAATAATTACAGACTAAGACGATTTCATTATGTTCATATACATCACTGAGCGATACTGATGTTATGTAACATTGCAGTATATGAACTATTTGGAAACAAGAATATATACCGTGATGTGATACGTTTGGACACCCACGCTAAAGTTGCCTAAAAAGAGGAATAAAAATCATCTTTTGGAAATTGATCTTAATTTTATTTTAATTTAATTTAATTTAATTTAATTTAATTTAACAAATCACAACAGATTTTCTTTTGTTAAATCAACTTGAATAATTTATGTAGTTGAGATAACATCATATTTTGAGTTCTCCTTCATTGTATTAACTAAATTTTTCCATTTCAATGAACTTAAAATTTTAAGGCAACCAAGTTACTTCATTTTTTAAGTTAAACCAATAATATTTTTATTGTGGACAGCCTAATGGTGCGAATAGCTCGTCAGGCGCGATGTCAATGTTAAGTCAATGTAAAGGCGCGTTATGTGTGTAAGAAATTTCAATTTCGTTAATTTCGCGCGAATTGAGCGTCTGGCGCGTTCACCGCGTTACACTCAAATGATTTAGTTAGTGTTATTTGTGCATTCACGCGTTTGATGCGAATTCGCTTCTGCCGCCCGAGTTGAAAAATCTGAACTTTTGCGTCAATTTGTGCCGCGTTAACCAATCAGGAGCCTGCTGTTTGCTCATGTGGTGAAGGATCTGGATGCAAAACTTTATTTCAATATACAAGACATGTTCATTTTGTATTGAATGTTATTTATTCCATATAGATTATATGAAATGTTATTATGACGTAAAGACAACCAACGTACATGTGCATAAGTTCGTGTCTGGACGTGAGAGAGGAAACGGGCTCTATTTATCATCAAAATAAAAATAAATGACATATTAGATGGATGAGGATAGCAAATGGTGAAACTCGCCTGTTCTAGCTCTTTAGAGCGAATACAGAGCGGTGACTCTCTCAATGAATGCTCGATCGATATAAAAAATGGCTGCCGTGACGCGCGTAATTTTCGCTTCAAACTTTTGTTTTTATGCGCGTCAGTTTCACTCTTGACGCGCAAATTAACACACAGTGGTCAAGCGTCAAACTACACTCTTAGAAGAAATGGTTCTATTTAGAACCAGAAAGTTCCAGTTCCATCCCCCGCTTCATATATGGAACTCCAAAATGGTTCTATATAGAACCATTTTTTTTTGGTAAAAGGTTCTATTGGCCAAGTATGGAACCCCAGGGTTCTATATAGAACCCAGAGGAACCCTTTTTTAAGAGTGTATAGAACCTTTTAGGGGTTCCAAATACGCAGCGCTGATAGAACCTTTTAAGGTTCTATATAGAACCTTTTCTTCTAAAAGTGTAGACGTGAATTTGACGTGCTATTCGCATCCGGTGTGAGTGAATGTTTTATGAGCGGCAGGAGAATCATATTCATCCGCAGCACATCCAAAACAATGTTCTGCCACAAAATACATGCAGTTTTGCTTTTAACCACCAGAGGGCCAAAGATCACACAGTGTACAGTCATGTGGAATGATTAGATCCATTGTAAGCTACCAAAATTGAAACCTCACAACAAAATGTTCTTTGCTTGTTGTTTATTTTGATTCGGACATTGTGTGGTCAAAGGTTGAGACCTATATTCGTTTTCATTAAAATGGATGACAATGTTTGTCATAAATATCTCTCTCCGTCTGCTTGAGACCCATCAACATGATATACGGCAGTGGCTGTATGAACAGTTGTACTCACTTCTCCTCGATGAGCTGTTTCTGATACTCCTCAAACTCTTCCCTGCTCATCCCTTTAGACGCCGCCGTCTCCTTCCCGTCCCCTTTCACTTCTGCCTCCTCGGCTCCTCCGGTCATGTTCTTCAGTTTGTCCCCCAACATCTGCTGCAGGAGGAATGCCATGCTCTCGGGTTTGAGGCCTGAAGAGTAGAGGAACCTTCCAATATTGACTAATTCGTGTATTTAACCTTTCCAGTTCAGGAATGAAGCTTCTTAAAGCTTGTTTTTTTGGAGCTACAATAACAATATGAAGACTATAGAGGTGTAGTTTCAGATTTGGCACCTGTTCTTGAGATGAAGATGCTGTGATGAAAACGGCTCAAGGGCTTATCTTATTATAAAACCCCATCGAAACCTGTGCTGGCCTCACCTTGGGCCAAGGACGTCGATTGATAGTCTTACAGCAGCACAGATAACACTGGGGATCTGAAATCTGCCTTTAATTCATATATATGGTGTAAAAAAAACTATGATTATTGCACTGTAAAAAATATTGTTTGTTTAACTTAAAAAAGTAAGTAACCTGGTTGCTTTAAAATTTTAAGTTGATTGAACTGGAAAAAGTGAGTTAATACAATGAAGGAGATTAATTTTATCATCAGAAACTCAAAATAATAAGTTATCTCAACTAAATAAATTATTTAAGTTGATTAGAGAAAAGAAAAAATCTTAAAAATATTCAAGATTAATAATATACCATTTCACTATGTGTGTGTGTAATTGATTTAGTAGTGATTTTTGAGAGATTTATTTCAAAGTAAATCCTACACCAATTTTTTTTAGTAGCTAGAGTTGCTTCTTTTTATTCACAGAAAAGATAATAATAAATACCTTTTTAATACACATTACAAAATGCAAATACTGTGAAAAGTTGAAACTTGAAACATGAAACTTGGATCAGTGTTGTGATTGTTTCTAATACTATTAAAAATCGCTTAAATTAATTGAAATAAATCTGAAATAAAATATTAAAAAAAGGATGAATAGTATTAATAATTATTGATATTTATTTTTACAATTATAAAATTGTTGCTAATTAAAGAAAAATATTAAAAAAACTTAATTTAAATAAATCTGAAAAATAGATACAAATTATTATTTAGTTAATTACTTTTACAGTATTAAAAAAATGTTGCTAACTATAAACTATTAAAATTGTTTTAGCTAATTGAAAATAATCTGAAATAAAATATTAAAAGTAGATGAATAATAATAATTATTGTTGTTTATTTTTACAACTATACAATTTTTGCTTACTAAAAAACTATTAAAATAATTAATAATTTTAATTATATATATATATATTAATTTTTAGGCTAATTGAAAAAAATCTGAAATAATTAAAAATAATAATAATAATTTAGTTTATTATTTTTACAATTAAAAAATTGCTGCTGAATAAAAAATAAAACTATACAAAAAATTCCATTACAATAAAGCTGATATTAATAGATGAAAAAGAGTTCATCTAGTTAAATTAGAAATGCTGCTTTGGCAACCAACTGAATTAAAGTAAAAAGTGAAAATAATGTCAATTTAAGCTAAATAGAAATATTGAAAAAATTTATTAAAAATAAAATTACTAAAACAACAAATAAAATTAGCAAATTATATTTATAAATACTGTAATAGCTATGTAAATTATATAAATATCACTGAGATAAAATCGTGATTGGTAATTGTGAATCAAGCCTGATTTGAGATCCACGATTTATAATTAATGCGCATTAATATCTTTGCACAATAGCTTCTCTGTGTCTTTCAAAATTCTACAACTTTGTTTATTTCCAGGTTTAAAGCAATCCCAGATTTTCATTGAGGTCTAGGTGAGATCTTCATAATCTGGCATCCTCCGAGCGGGTCAGATTAAGACCCCCGTCTGTTCGCCTGTTCTTAAATTAGACTCTCCTGAGCTCAAGAGCAATATGGTGTTTCTAATCAACATATCCTCAACCTTCTCTGTTCATTTACTTATTTAGCAGGATTTCCTATTCGTGGGCATGCAGTTTTTTAAAGGTGCAAAAAATAAAGTGCACAAAATTAAACTTACTTTAAAATTGGTCAAAGTTCTGTTTTTATCAAAAAAAAAAAATTGGCATATGTTAGCATTACTGTTATAAGCGAGTGTGCTCCAAAACCATGACAAAATTCGCATTTAGAAGATATATACTTTTCAAAACTTCAAAAATTCTCTCATTTCTGTCAATATAAATCAATGATTTTGATGACATCACTCCACACTTTCCACACAGATTTTCTGTCCAATCAAAAGTTCTCTAGAATCCGTAGCTCCGCCCCCTACATTATAAATAGACTCTGAAGCTGCGGCTGAATGTCGGACACATTTATTATTTTCTACATGGTGAAAGTGCACAATATAGGGGATAGGGAACGATTCAGACAGTTCAAATATGCTTTCCATTGGCGTGAATGAAGTCTAGTTTCACGTTAGTGTCACATGATCCAGAGAGCGGATCATGTGATTGAGTTGACAGACCAGAAAATCAAACTTGACATGTAGCCTAGTGTAGACTAATTTAGCACAAAAATGAATGAGATAATGAAGCTTTACTCTTTTTTTTTTAATAATTTTGTTAGATTTATTAATTAATAGGCTAATAAAGACGAATGATGCAGTATCTTTAATATTAAAGTTCTTTACTGTTTTCAAAACACATTCTTCAATGTTATAAGGTGTTTAACCGAACCTCATTTCACAGTGATTAGAGGAAAGTGAACTTCTTTCTTTCCTCACTATTCTCTATAGAAAGTGTGCTCGCACATATAAAGTTAAAAGACTGAATTCTTTTTGATCAGGTTGTTCCTGCTCTGTTGCCTCATGGAGGATGATTGAAACTCCAGCTCCATCTGGTGGTGAGTGAGTGAAGCACAGCACTGAGCTTAAAGGGATAGTTCACTTTGAAATTAATGTTTGATAGGTTTTAGCTTACCTCAAGGGCATCTGAGATAGTAGGTGTCTTTGTTTCCGCGGTAGTTTCAATTTTGATATTTTTAGGTCAAAATCTTATGTTTTTTCAAACCTGTATGAGTTTCTTTCTTATGATTGAAAAAACATAAGGGAGAGTAAATTATGAACGAATTTTCATTTTGGGGTGAACCGTCCCTTTAAAGTCTCAACAGATGTACATCATATTTATCATTCTGAAGAAGACATGTGGTGGAACGGATCTGATCTTACATTCATTTAGAATATTTTATAACTTTACACATCATAAGGACATTAGTAGGGGTGTAACGATATTCATAGTGTTATATGTTTAATAACTATAATAAATGCAAAAAGATGTGTTGCCATATTTCACCCAAAATGAGTCAGTATTGAACTACATATATTTTGAATATAATGCATAATAATGCAATATATATGTGGGTCCTGATAATGCCAAATGTCTGACGTTACCAGTAAATAGTGACTTACATTATTTAAAATATACTCCGGTCTAATCATTTCGGTGTTAAGACTCTCTGCATGTGTTTTGTGAACTCTGCGAGGCTGAAACACAGAAGAAAGCACTCCGAGCTCTTCCACATGACTGGAGGGATTGAGTGATGTTAATGGATGATGTGAGGATTCAGAGTCTTTCTAAACTCACTCTTGTCCATTATAACGTCGTCTCAGGGATTGACTAAACCGTTTGAGGACAGTTTTATGTTTACGGCTGTATACAGAAGAGCATGTCAAACCCATCCGAGCAGTTTTCAATTCTGGGTGGATGATATTTATTATTTTTTAATGGACGTGCAAAGCTTAAACCCAAACCATTGCGACACTTTAGCTTTA